>NC_053154.1:332592383-332792383 GCF_016835505.1 Polypterus senegalus
ATGGTGGTGGTAGTGTGATGGTCTGGGGTTGTTTTGCTGCTTCAGGACCTGGAAGGCTTGCTGCGATAGATGGAACCATGAATTCTACTGTCTACCAAAAAATCCTGAAGGAGAATGTCCGGCCATCTGTTCGTCAACTCAAGCTGAAGCGATCTTGGGTGCTGCAACAGGACAATGACCCAAAACACACCAGCAAATCCACCTCTGAATGGCTGAAGAAAAACAAAATGAAGACTTTGGAGTGGCCTAGTCAAAGTCCTGACCTGAATCCAATTGAGATGCTATGGCATGACCTTAAAAAGGCGGTTCAAGCTAGAAAACCCTCAAATAAAGCTGAATTACAACAATTCTGCCAAGATGAGTGGGCCAAAATTCCTCCAGAGCGCTGTAAAAGACTCATTGCAAGTTATCGCAAACGCTTGATTGCAGTTATTGCTGCTAAGGGTGGCCCAACCAGTTATTAGGTTCAGGGGGCAATTACTTTTTCACACAGGGTCATGTAGGTTTGGATTTTTCTTCTCCCTAAATAATAAAAACCATCATTTAAAAACTGCATTTTGTGTTTACTTGTGTAAGAACCTGACAGGATCTAATCGATAATATTTTAGAATAAGTACTTATATTAGGGAGAAGACTCCTTTCTCTCCTTACTGCTCCCAAAAGTTTTACTCGGGCTGTTGGCCTTCCTCTCTTTCTCATGGGTGGGAGTTGAATTGAATTTAGTATTGTTAAGTTTGACTTGACTCTACACAAACATAAAAGACGCCTATAAGGTCATTCCACGCCGCCAGCTCGGCCAGTCTGATCATCTCTCTTTGTTTCTTGCTCCAGAGCACAAAGCTCTTATCAGCAGTACTAATTCAATTAGCAAGACTGTTAAAGTTTGTCAGAAAGCTGCCATATGCCAACTCCAGGACTGCTTTGAACAAACAGACAGACTTAAGAGATGTATACTTCATCTGTGTGGACAATGTCACTGTCAACAAAAGGATTAAGGTCTACCCAAATGAGAAACCATGGATGAATAGTGAAGTCAAACAGCCTTTAAATTAGGAGACCCCGCAGCCTATTGAGGTGCCAGAGCTAACCTCAAGAAGGGCATCAAGTCTGCTAAACTAATGTACAAACAACGGATTGAGAAGGACTTTGACAGTAACTCAAACTCACAGCGGATGTGACAAGGCATGTGATGAATCACGGATTACAAAAAGAAAAATAACGTACAAGACACACTGGCCAATAACAATGCCAACCTAGCAGAGGAACTTAACAGTTTCTTTGCACGGTTTGACAAGGACAATAACCAGCCTCCAGTCAGCTTCGAGCTGACCAGAGACTCACAGCCTTTGGTCGTATACCTACATGATGTGCAGCGGGCGCTCAAAAACATCAACAGAAGGAAGGCAGCAGGTCCTGATAATGTGCAAGGACGTGTGCTCCAGGCCTGAGCTGACCAAGTAGCGGAGGTATTTACACACATATTCAACCTCTCTCTCTCCTCAGGTGTAGTCCCCTTGTGCTTGAAATCCACAGCCATTGCACCCGTTTTCAAAAAACCGAGGATAACCTGTCTTAATGACTATCGACCAGTAGCTCTCACCCCTGTCATCGCAAAGTGCTTTGAACGACTGGTAATCACCCACATCAAAGCCTCCATCCCAGCTGATCTAGACCAACACCAGTTTGCTTATCGGTCAAACAGATCAACTGAGGATGCCATCTGTGTGGCCCTCGCACCTGGAAAAGCCCAACACCTATGTTAGGATGCTCTTCATTGACTACAGCTCTGCATTTAATACCATCATACCTAACCAGCTGATCAAAAAACTCTATGCACTAGGACTTGCTCCGTCCATATGCAACTGGTTACTGGACTATCTAACCAACCGGCCCCAGTCTGTCAGGATGGGCAAACACACATCCTCCACCCTTACCCTGAGCACTGGTGTGCCACAAGGATGTGTACTAAGTCCCCCTTCTCTATACACTCTTCACCCATGACTGTCAACCCATCCACCAATCAAACATTATTGTTAAATTTGCCGATGATACGACTGTCATTGGGCTTGTAACAGACAACAGTGAAGCTACATATAGGGAAGAGGTTCAGAATCTGACAGCACCTGGTCTTAAATACCAAAAAGACCAAAGAAGTTATTCTGGACTTTAGGACCACTAAAGACCAATCACAGTCCGATAACAATCAATGCAGATGCTGTGGAAAGAGTTTCTAGGAGTCACCATCTCAGAGGACCTGTCCTGGGCTAGAATAGGCAAAGCACAACAACGCCTTGATTTTCTCAGGAAGCTAAAGAGAGCTGACCTCCCCCAGAAGCCGCCGGTTCATTTCTACAGATGCACTACAGTATAGAGAGCATCTTAACTAACTGCATGATGGCCTGCAGATACAACGGCGGCACCAAGGCTGCTAAGGAAGCCCTGCAGCGGGTCATTATTAGGACTGAACTGCCATCACTCGAACTTTTGTATAAGACTCGCTGTGTGAGAAGGGTCGAAAACATTCTCAAGGACAAAACACATCTTTGAAATTTTTTGTTTGAGCTCCTCCCGTCAGGAAGACACTTGAGGTCAATCCGTGGACGCGCAAACAGGCTAAAAAAGACCTTTTTCCCATCTGCCATAAAGTTTCTGAACTCTGAATTTCCTCAGTCTGAGATCATTTTTAATTGAACATGTGCAATAAGCGATATTGGTAATGTGCAATATACTAATGTAATACAATATAGAATATGTAATGTACTATTCGTTAACAGGTGCAATAACAATTTATGCTGCTGTACTTTGAGCAATAATAATTTGCTCTGGTTACTTGATCACTCAACACTGTATACGACATATATGGAATTATTTTCTTTAAATGAACCTTGGGGCTGTCACAAAATGTAATTCCGTTGTGTTATACAATGACAATAAAGTGCTTAAACTTGAAATGTTAAAAAAAAAAAAGGAATAAAATTTTGTACACTTACCGATTCCTTAACTTATTATTTCTGTTTGCCGCTGTTTATTTGTTCTATGCCTTGATTTCATGAAACATTAAGTCATTAAACTTGCATGCATTTCCTTAAAAACTGAACAAAACTGAACAAAACGGAGGTGTTCTAAAACATCTGACCCTTAGCGTACGTCATTTAAAGAGTGCAAAATTAACCAATTCAAAATTTTAAATATGAAGATGTCAAATATTTCTGGTTTCATAGTAACAAAGATTCCTCCAAAGGAATCCGAATGTGTTGTGTAACCAGAGCCTCATTTCAACCTGCTGCTTGCGAGCGCATCAAATACCAGGCATACATGAAAAGCAGATGGCCTACTTACGAACAGAAGGGAGCAGAGCCTGAAGCTGCATGAATCCAACATCTTCATTTGTTGTTCGCAAGAATGTTACAGAATATTTAGCACTGCAATAACTCAATAAATTGACTTGTGTAATCTTTAAATGCCAGTCCTATCACAAAAAGGGGTTCTAAACCACCATGTAAAAGTAGACTTGGTATCTTCATTGGCATATTGATCTCATTTACAAGGGGCAACATAAGATTTGGGAGGAGGGCTGCTTCTTGGTATAAGCAAGCCACTGGGGGTCTCAAACAAAATGTTTGGGAGAATATACACAGGTAGTCCCCAAGTTATGGACATCCAACATCCGACTTACAAACGAGGCTGCAGCTGCCCCTTCACCTGTCTGGGGGATGCAACACAGGCTCCTCAGTACCTGCCACTCTGTCATCTTCAGCCTGGGGACGCTGCAAGCAGTGGCTGGACGGGGGCAGTTTTGCTGCACGTGCAGTGTAGTTTAGTGTTCCTCGGGCGGCTCGGGTTGATGAATGGGGCGGTGGGGGCCGCACCTCATTCATTATCAGTGGGCGGCTGGGTGCGTTGCAAGCGCTCGTGTGCACGGAGGCTTCATGGGGTGGAGGGCGGTGGTTCCTGCTTGCCCACCACACCGCCGCAGCTATGGCTCCTGACTGGATGGAGGCTGGAAGGGGCAGAGGAGGGCGTTTCACTGCCTGCCCACCACACAGCCTTGCAGTGCCCCTCGAACAGCTGCCTTGTTCGTTCTCGGTGGGCGGCTGGTGATGCTGCAAGCGGTGACCCGGTTGTGGCTGAATGGAGGCCACTGAGGGTGAATGGGACGACGGAGGGCAGCATTGTAGTGTGCCTCGGGTGGCTGCCTGTTGAATGGGGGCGGAGGTGGGCGATTTACTACCTGCCTTTGGCCACACCCTGTTTGTTCTCGGTGGGCGAATGCTGCAGGCAGCATACTGTATGCAAGTGGAGGTGACTGTGTGGTGGGCGGGTGGTAAATTTAACAAAAATGCTTACTGCAGACATTATGTAAAATGAGTTCTCGAAAGTCAGGGAGTCCCGTTCATCCATCTCATAGTGTGTGACTCATAATGGTACTGAAGCCTGGCTGTCCCCGAGTTGACAGGGCTGAGCTGTTTGCCAGACAAATACGGAATGGACATCAAGCGTGTAGGGTGTGACAGGTCACGGCCGATTTTAATGGCTATATATTTCAGTCTGGAAAAGTAGAATGAATCTATAGTGGGGAGACGGCATCCAATCATTTTAGAAGTAGTGCACACCACTCGGTTTAGCTGCTTCGCTAGACACATAGATGTTTAATTAAGTCAGTTCCAAAATGTTTTAATCAAAACACAGCAATTGACTTGAAAGAGAAATTTCAACCACATGTAATTTTAATAAGGATGTTAGTGGCAGAACCATCACTTAAAAAATAAAAAGTGTCTGTGTGTCCGCTAAATCACAGTGTGTTTAAAAATAAATAGAAACAAATTAGAAAGCACTAACACTAACAATGTATGTGGTGCTCAAGTTCCCCGACATTAACCACATTTTGTAAAGCTGCAATTTAGAAAGGTTACCCGTCCCTCCAGCTACGAGTTTAACTCTCCTCAAGCAGGAATAGAAATTCAAAACCTCTGATTAGAGCAGATTAGATTCGTATCTGTGCGCTTCGTGGCACTGCCCTCCTGTCTGAGCTCGTATGCAAACACGAGGCTGTGAATTCAGAGCAAGATGGGAAAAACACAGCACTGAATAACTGACACTCGTGAGGTACTATCATCTGGATATTTACAGTGGTCTCCTACTGTCGGGTAGCCACGACTACTTACAATATAATGTACAGTCTAAAACGTTTCCAGAAAACATGCCAGTACTGGACCAGTGAAACACAACAGAGTAACATGCATGCAGACAAGCTCCAAAAACTCAAGTGTTCGGTGTGTTAACACTTACAGGGGACTCAGACCTCTACACTTTCTACACACTTTATTGTGTTGTAGATTTAAATTTAAATGGATACATTTGACATTTCTGCCCATCAATCTAAACCCAATAACATACAATAACATACATAAAAATCAAACCGTGAACTCCGCCATTCCTAGAAAATACTCAAGCCATTTTATGGTGGCACTCCATATTGTGTTCAGGTGCCTCCCGTTTGGTTTCACTCTCCTTGCGATGGGTCTAGAACTTGACTGGAGTCCACTTGTGGCCAACTGAATTGACTTGACATTGTTTAGAACGGCACACTTTTACCTGTGTAGACAAGGACCCACAATTCACAGTGTACGTCAGCACAAAATCCAAGGCATGAAGTTCAAGGAACTTTCTGTAGACCTCCGTGATCACATTGTGGTGGGCTATAGATCATGGCAGGGGGTTCAAACCATTATTTTGGGAGTTTTTTTCTTGTCTTCTTAGGGAATCAAGGCTGGGGAGCTGTCAAAAAACCAGGCCTCTTAAAGCCTAATGTGGCACTCCTTGTGTGATTATATATGGGCTATATGGGCTATACAAAAAATAAACGGTTGTCATTGTTGAAGCTTTGAGGTTCCCAGGAGAACAATGGACTCAAAAATTACAAAAATGGAAGAAATTTGGGGCCACAAGAACTCCATCCAACTGACCTCAGTACCTGGGCAAAAGGGGCCTTTGGTCAGAGGTTCAGAAGTCTTCTGCTAAGATGGGAGAACCTGTGGGAAGGATGACCATTTAGCAGCAACCGTGAGTTTATGGTAGAGTGGTTACACAGAAGCCAGATGAACGCACATGACCTCAGACTGGGGAGACGGCTCACCTGTCATCATGACAATGACCTGAAGCATGCAGCTAAGACAAAGCTGAAGTGGCTTTGGGACAAGTCTCTCGAGTGTCTTTGAGTGGCCCAGGCTTAAACACCATAAGACATGTGTGGAGAGACCTGGAGATGGCAGCTCACAGACACTTAACATACAATCCAATGGAGTCTGAGAGGATCTGCCAGGAAGAATGAGATAAACTGGCCAAATCCAGGTGTGCAAAGCAGACAGAGACTTACCAAGAAGACTCAAAGCTGGAATTGCTGTCAAAGGGGCTGCCATCTTGTTCTGAATTAAGGATCTGAATACTTATGTGAAGGAGAGATTTCAGTTTTTGATTTTTAAATTTGTAAACCTTTCTGTTTCCACATTGTCATTATGAGTTATTGAGTGCAGATTGATGGGCAAAAATGTCAAATGTATCCGTTGTAGTGAGAAGTCAAGCAAAATGACACCTTTTATTGGCTAACTAAAAAGATTACAATATGCAAGCTTTCGAGGCAACCCAGGCTACTTCTTTAGGCAAAGTGTAATCAATCTTATTAATCTTAATGATAATTACAGTGCATCCGGAAAGTATCCACAGCACATCACTGTTCCCACATTTTTTTATGTTACAGCCTTATTCCAAAATGGATTAAATTCATTTTTTTTCCTCAGAATTCTACACACAACACCCCATAATGACAACTTGAAAAAAGTTTACTTGAGGTTTTGCAAATTTATTAAAAATAAAAAAACTGAGAAATCCCATGTCCATAAGTATTCACAGCCTTTGCTCAGTACTTTGTCGATGCACCTTTGGCAGCAATTCCAGCCTCAAGTCTTTTTGAATATGATGCCACAAGCTTGGCACACCTATCCTTGGCCAGTTTCGCCCATCCCTCTTTGCAGCACCTCTCAAGCTCCATCAGGTTGGATGAGAAGCGTCGGTGCACAGCCATTTTAAGATCTCTACAGAGAAGTTCAATCAGATTCAAGTCTGGGCCACTCAAGAACATTCACAGAGTTGTCCTGAAGCCACTCCTTTGATATCTTGGCTGTGTGCTTAGGGTCGTTGTCCTGCTGAAAGATGAACCGTCGCCCCAGTCTGAGGTCAAGAGCGCTCTGGAGCAGGTTTTCATCCAGGATGTCTCTGTACATTGCTGCAGTCATCTTTCCCTTTATCCTGACTAGTCTCCCAGTTCCATCCCCACAGCATGATGCTGCCACCACCATGCTTCACTGTAGGGATGGTATTGGCCTGGTGATGAGCGGTGCCTGGTTTCCTCCAAACGTGACTCCTGGCATTCACAGCAAAGAGTTCAGTCTTTGTCTCATCAGACCAGAGAATTTTGTTTCTCATGGTCTGAGAGTCCTTCAGGTGCCTTTTGTCAAACTCCAGGCGGGCTGCCATGTACCTTTTACTAAGGAGTGTTTAACGTCTGGCCACTCTACCATACAGGCCTGATTGGTGGATTGCTGCAGAGACGGTTGTCCTTCTGGAAGGTTCTCCTCTCTCCACAGAGGACCTCTGGAGCTCTGACAGAGTGACCATCGGGTTCTTGGTCACCTCCCTGACTAAGGCCCTTCTCCCCCGATCGCTCAGTTTAGATGGCGCCAGCTCTAGGAAGAGTCCTGGTGGTTTTGAACTTCTTCCACTTATGGATGATGGAGGTCACTGTGCTCATTGGGACCTTCAAAGCAGCAGAAATTTTTCTGTAACCGTCCCCAGATTTGTGCCTCGAGACAATCCTGTCTCGGAGGTCTACAGGCAATTCCTTTGACTTCATGCTTGGTTTCTGCTCTGACATGAACTGTCAACTGTGGGACCTTCTATAGACAGGGGTGTGCCTTTCCAAATCATGTCCAATCAACTGAATTGACCACAGGTGGACTCCAATTAAACATCTCATGGATGATCAGGGGAAACAGGATGCACCGGAGCTCAATTTGGAGCTTCATGGCAAAGGCTGTGAATACTTATGGACATGGGATTTCTCAGTTTTTTATTTTTAATAAATTTGTAAAAACCTCAAGTAAACTTTTTTCACGTTGTCATTATGGGGTGTTGTGTGTAGAATTCTGAGGAAAAAAATAAATTGAATCCATTTTGGAATAAGGCTGTAACATAAAAAAATGTGGAAAAAGGGATGAAGCGCTGTGAATACTTTCCGGATGCACTGTACATCTTGCCAGAAGAAAGGGCCGGAGTTCCCTCGAAAGCTTAAATACTGTAATCTGTTCAGTTAGCCAATAACAGGTGGCATTTTACTTGACTTCTCACTACATTCATAATGGCTAACACAGTATAACATCCTAGTACTACAAATGTATCCATTTAAATTTAAATCTACAACACAATAAAGTGTGTAGAAAGTGAAGGGGTCTGAGTCCCCTGTAAGTGTTAACACACCGAACACTTGAGTTTTTGGCGCTTGTCTGCATGCATGTTACTCTGTTGTGTTTCACTGGTCCAGTACTGGCATGTTTTCTGGAAACGTTTTAGCCTGTACATTTTACTGTAAGTAGTCGTGGCTACCCGACAGTAGGAGACCACTGTAAATATCCAGATGATAGTACCTCGCGAGTGTCAGTAATTCAGTGCTCTGTTTTTCTTGTCTCGTTCTGAATTCACAGCCTCGTGTTTGCATACAAGGTCAGACTGTGGAGGGCAGTGCCACAAAGCGCACAGATACGAATCTAATCTGCTCTAATCGGAGGTTTTGAATTTCTTTTCCTGCTTGAGGAGAGTTAAACTCGTAGCTGGAGGGACGGGTAACCTTTCTGAACTGCAGCTTTACAAAATGCGGTTAGTGTCTACAACACAATCAAGTATGCAGAAAGTGAAGGATTCTGAAAAAAGTTCTGAATCCACTGAAAAATATCAGTCCTATCATTTATGGAGAGCCTCTCTAGATGTGTGGCATTTTATTTTAGAGTTCATCCAGCCAGTTTGAGATGGGAAAAATAATTAGAAAATAAAAAACAGAAATATGTGGATGAACATGAATACAAATATCTGTACCCTAACCAGCTGCCTTAGAAGGATAATAATAAGGAAAACACACAACAATATTATAAACTTACCAAATAATACAAATGCCAATTATCAAAGGCAAAAGAACTAGCTTAGTTCACAAAATGGGGAAGTAAACCTACTTCCTATTAGCCAGCCAAGGATCGTGTTTATTCCACCGGTGTCTTTTTATCAAGAAAATCAATTTTAGCAACGTAAGGTGTGTCATTGAGAAAGACCCCTTGATGAAAGCATCAAGACAGGACAAAGGCAAACCATTTTTATGGAGGGATTCCTTCATAATTGCTGATGTAGGTTTGTTATCTTTCTTGTGGCAGTGTGCGAATAGTTTCAGCTAACCAGCTTTTTATATTTAACATAAGCTTTCTCAGTTTCAACAGTATGCTGCAATACAGAATAAATTGGGTAAATGTCATCTTTAAAAATGACTATTTGAACTATTTGTGTCCCTAGTGACCGTTCATTTTTTTTTTTCGTTTGTTGTAATTGTAATTCAGTGTCAAAAGTAATCACTGTAAACCTGAAGGAGTTAGTAAGTTCCTGCTATAAAAAGTGGCAACATGTAGACAAAGAGAAGTTTTGGGGTTTTTTTACACTTGGGGCCTCTGCCCTCTGCTCACTTCGCTCACCCATCCCTGGGTTTGGTTTACCAGATGTACAATTTAAAGAGATTGTTATTTTCATGGGAATTGTTACATATGCATGATTTTCACTTTTACTTTATAACTTTAGTAAAAACAATATTTGGGATTAACTTTTCTTCAACATCGCATTGAATTTTGATTATGTGTTTGGACTTACATCGTGACAATGCAACATATAACTGCGTATGAGTAAATATCGTTTCTCTTTCTTTCTAATGAATAAAACAACTTTTTCGATTGTTCGTCCATGCTCTTTTTTTCTTCGCTTTGTCACTGACGTGTCATGTAGAACGTATAAAAGTATTGTCCTGATAAAATTTATAATAGCTGAGAGCGCAGGAAATGTGTCTGCCAAAAACATTCACACGACTGAGAGGTTAGATGACCGAGGTCTTGTTTGAAAATAGTTGTAAGTAGGGTGTGACTTGGAAGAATCTCATGTTAAAGGTCTCCATCTCACGGGACTTCATACCGCTGCCAACGTTTTTGGAATCTGTTAATTCTCGCTGGCAACGCGAATTAGACGATCTACAAGCCTCCGACTTAAAGTTTAAATCTGTACAATATATTTGATCTCTTTTCGCTGTTCCGTTAATTTCACCAAGTAATAATTTCCATTTGTTTGCGCTAATGTGATATGTACTATGAGACTTTCAAATTTTCATACTTCCATTATTTTTAACCTACTCTGCATGTGTACCACGCCAACATTTTTGGAATCTTTTAATTCTTGCGGATACGCCACTTCATTGGGAATAAACGCTACTTTATTTTTTCCTGATGGAAACACGAATTAGACAATCTGCAAGTCTCCGACTTAAAGTTTAAATCCGAACAATACGTTCAATCTCTTTTCACTGTTCTGTTATTTCACCGAGTAATAATTTCCATTTATTTGTGCTAATGCTATCTTTACTATCCTTTCTTTGAGACTTTCAAATTTTTCTACTTTCATTATCTCTAACCTGCTCTGCATGTGTACATTTTTCAACATTTTTGAATTCTTTACGACGTTCTACTTTGCCATCTACTCTTTGTCCTTTATTTCCGGCCCCAGGCGTGGTGAAATCTCTTTCTCGCAGGAAGTATAAGTGTCTCACCGAGAAAATCACATCTCATCTCCTTCCAAGATTTTTTTTTTTATAATAGAGGGATTTATTTGTTAAGCAGATGCTTTTATCCAAAGTGACTTAAAGAAGGTCAACATAAATCGAGTAAACAGCAGTCTGAGGCCTGTTTGGGAACAAGTGTGTCAGGACAAGGTGACCTTAACCACTGCAGATGGAAAACTTGGAACAAAAGTTCAGTTGAGTTACAATCCCTACATTAGTATTAGGGTGTTGTACCGTGTTAGCCATTATGAATGTAGAGAAAAGCCAAGCAAAATGACCCCTTTTATTGGCTAACTAAAAAGATTACAATATGCAAAGCTTTCGAGGCAACTCAGGCCCCTTCTTCAGGCGAGATGTCATACAGAAACTGAAGTTTCCTGTGTTTATATCCACACACTAGGAAAAGAAACAACAATGGTAAATCTTTAAAGGAAAAATCTTAAATGTAAAAAATTAATAGGTTCACTCAGGCTAAGATTAATTTAACAAGAGAGGGAAGAACAATGTATGGTCAAGAGATCTTTGGATAAGATAACCGTCCAACAAAGTCCTTTGAAGTTTGTGATGAGAAGTCAGCTTTCTTGACACCACTGTTCAACTAAAAAACAACACTCTTGTAACTTCTGTTTTTCACAAACCAACAGACAGACGGACCTACCTAAGAAGTGACAGCTTCCACCCCAAGCATATAAGACGCTCCATTATTTTTAGCCAAGCAATTCGGTACAATCGTATTTGCTCAGACCCGACAGACCGGGATCAACAACTGCAGGAGCTCAGACAAGATTTCATCAAACAAGGTTATACCCCCAAAACAACAGACACTCAAATAAGAAGAGCTACTGCCATACCCAGAGACCACCTTATGGAATATAAAAACAAAGACAACAAGAACCGTATCCCCCTTGTTGTCACCTACAACCCACATCTTGAAACACTTCGAAAAACTATAAAAGAACTTCAGCCAATGCTAAACAAGGACCAAACACTGAAGAATGTATTTCCTGAACCTCCCCTCCTGGCATACAGACAACCACCAAATCTTCAGCAACTTATTGTCCGAAGCGCCCTAAATGAACTGACAGCAAATGGCACATCTCCCTGCCTACAGAAAAGATGTAAAACGTGTGCCCACATCTACAATACAGACCGTATAGTTATACCACACTGCCGACTTGAACATCACATAAAGGGATCATTTTCCTGCAGATCATCCAATGTTGTCTACCTAATTCTCTGCATGAAATGTCCTGACACTGCACTCACTCTGTGTGGGAGAAACTGGACAAACACTCCGCCAGAGAATGAATTTGCACAGATTCCACATTAAACGTGGCAACACAGATGTTCCTGTAGCGGCCCACTTCAACAGCCATGGACACTGTGAGAGGGACTTTAAAGTCACAGTGCTTATGGGCAACTTCAGAACACGGCAAGAGAGAAAAGAAGGGGAAGTTAAGCTCATGTTAAAATTGAATACATTACAGCATGGCTTGAACAGAGACAAGAGTTTTATAGCGAGATACGAGGCCTGTTTGCATCTCTCAGACTGACACAGACAGCCTCACATCGGTTTGAAAAACTCATCACAAACTTCAAAGGACTTTGTTGGACAGTTAGTTATCTTATCCAAAAATCTCTTGACCATACCTTGTTCTTCTCTCTCTTGTTAAATCAATCTTAGCCTGAGTGAACCTATTAATTTTTTACATTTAAGATTTTTCCTTTAAAGATTTACCATTGTTGTTTCTTGTTCTAGTGTGTGGATATAAACACAGGAAACTTCAGTTTCTGTAGGACATCTCGCCTGAAAAAGGGGCCTGAGTTGCCTCGAAAGCTTTGCATATTGTAATCTTTTTAGTTAGCCAATAAAAAGGGGTCATTTTGCTTGGCTCTTCTCTAAATCCCTCCATTACAAAACCTAAAAGCTGATACCAACTAGGCAAAAATTCACAGAACAAGGGGGTCTTCAGACACTTCTCAAACACATTGAGGGACTCAGAAGTTCAAGTGGAAGTGCGTGACTTGTTCCACCTGCCAGGAGCTACACATGAACATCACGCAGAGCTGGGCTCACCAGACGCTGCTCAACAGCAGACCTGAGAGGTGGAGAAGGAGCAGAGGACCTCACAAGTGTCTCTGGATAGGTAGCTGCAGACATACGGACTACTCTGTAGGCTAGCAGCAAGGAACTGAACTTAATACATGCACATACAGTGTAGTGACCTGAAAGAAGCAGTGACATGTGCCCAACCCCGTTTTAAACTTACATTTCATACTTTTGGTCAGAAAAACATTATTTAATAACACTGTAATTACACTGTGCATACAAATCAAGAGGTAAACGAATTATCACACAGTTGTGTTCGATTGACAAGTGACCTGCCATCAGCGCAGACTCCCACATGTTAACTCCAAGACAAAGATGTGAAATTTCAGGTTAGGACATTTTTGTTTAGAATTTGTACTCTGATGGATGCTACAGAAACTCGTTTCCAAAAGGGCATCCCATACTAAAAAAAAGGTGTGGCAGTTGCTTCTGCAGAGTCCTAATTTTACAAAACCCCTAAGCCACCCTAGGGCACCACAGGGGAGATGTGTAGAACTAAAGCTGTCCAGCAAGACACTTGTCACCTACCTTAATGTCTTCCATGTCGGTGTTCTGCAGTTTCTCCCTAAAGTGTTTGTCCGTTTCCAGAACATCAATTACTTCCCTGAGGTAGCGGTCATAGTACAGTCCAGTGTCCTATTCAATAAAACAACAATCATCTGTGAATTTAACAGGAGGGACAAAGTCAAGCATGAAGACATTAAGACATTTCTTTAGGATGTTAATGGTTTCAAAGCTTTTAAGGCATTAATGAGTCATTTCCTCTAGTTTATTGCTTCAGGCTAATTTGTTCTTATTCGGTCAACAAAAGACTATACGTATGAGGGGGAGTCAAGCTGAAGTTAGAAAATGGGATTTATTAGAAAATGGAACGAACCTTAACAAAACTGATGCTGTCATTTCTCAGTGTCGTCTCCACCGTTCTCAATGCACTTGCGCCTCCTGCCTGGCAGTGCCCGGATTTCAGCAGAATAAAAGGTTTTATCTCGTCCTCGCCACCGCTTTCTTCTTCGCATCGTCATCGGTCTTAAATTGACGACCACCCAGATGTTTTTTTTACCGGTCCAAAAAGGTGGAAATCACACGGTGCCAAATCTGGCAAATAAGCAGGATGTGGCAATACCTCAAACTTCAGCTTCTCCAGACAAGCCTTGGTGTTCTTAGCAGTGTGTGTGTGTGTGTCATTCTCTTGTCCTTGAGACAGCAGTCTCCATGGCTTGGATTGAATAGCAGGCTTCACATTGGTCTCCAGCAAGCACAGTAACTTGCACTAGTCACCGTAATACCTGTCAGCATGTAGTGTTAGACAATAACTCGGGGGCACGAGTGGCTGCCAGGACAAGACAAAACCTTTTATTCTGCTGGAATCCAGGCACTTCCAGGCAGGTGGCACAAGTGCATTGAGAAGGGTGGAGACTCCATTGTGAAAAGACCTTATCGGTTTCGTTAAGGTTCATTCCATTTTCTAATAAATTCAATTTTCTAACTTTAGCTTGACTCCCCCTCGTAATATAGAAGATGCTCAGTATATTGTTCTTAAACTTACTTCCCACACTCCCTTAGCACTGAAACAATGCCCAACATTTTAATCTCATTCTTTATCTTCTCAAATGACTTCAATCATTTCATCTCCTCCAGCTTTGCTCCCTCCTTGTCCTTCCCATTTACCTTCTGTGCGTCCTCCACTGCTGGCACACATCTAATGAAGGCCTGATGTCTGAAATGTTACGATTGCTCCTCTTTTATATATTGTTCAGTGTGTAATTAGATGTAGAGCTGCATGATTTAATCAAATCATATTGGGATTATTTTGCCACATATAGCGATTGTGCTCTAATTTACGATATGCAAGTAATAATATCACCATTTTATATTTCAACTTCAAGGCCAAAAGCAAATAATGGCATAAATGGTCACCATAAGATCATATTTGCCAATTTTCATTCACCAACCTAGAAGTTTTTCAAATAAGAAAAAACAAAATTGAAAGGCACTTGGCAGAAGGGAGTTATTGCTGGCGTCATGATGAAGTGCTATAGGCAGAGCCAGATGCCATTTCCAGAAGTATCCACCACAGCAAAGAGCAACATCTAACTACCTCGGTCATTGCTTTTGTTAAAGCTGGGGAGAAGCCACAATGCCAGCTTAAGGTATCAGGTGGCCTGCTGACAACAGTTCAAGACTGGCAGCTGCAGACTGACTCAAGTAGACAACTGCAAGGAGCTCTGAGGCCCTTGGCGTCACATTGTGTGCACCCTTTGTTTCTAGAATGGCTCCTAAAAAGCAATTAATTGGCCAAAGCAATCCCTCAAATACTAAAAGAGAGCATAAAGTGCTTGTGACCTTCAGCAAAGGAATGGATCCTTCAAGTCCTAACTGGCTCTCTCATTTTGTTCGCTTTGATTTCCTTTCAACACCACCAAGTGCTTGTTTGCCATCTGTTTGCTTGGATTAAACAGGGATGACTAGGTTGGCACCCCAACATTTATAGTTTCAGATTTATCTTTCTTTACTCAACCACAAGGAGTACAAGAACAGAGAGCTAAGATGGAGCTCAGTCAATTAAGGCTTTGTAAGTATTTTATAGTGGATATGAGATTTACTGTAACTGAGAGTTAATGCAGTTCCCTCAAAGCTGGTGTAATACGTCCCAAGGGCTTGGTCTAAGCGAGAACCCAGTTTGAAATACCATACAATAAAGCACGGGTCGACAACCAACGGCATATGTGCCAAGCGGATTGAATTGAAATATAGGAAAAAAATGATACTTTGATTACAGCGCGTGTGTTTGTGCCATCACCTATGATTTATATATGCAACTCTCTTGTAAATGGAAACCATGTGTTCAGTGCAGGCCGTAGTACCTTAAAACAAATCTCTTGTTATTATTAAGTAATATACTGCCCTAAAATGACTCATAAAAGACAAAAACTTGTTTTTCGGTCTTTTCAAGACTCTTGGATGAACGAATATGGATTTGTACAACAAAGGATTGTGCTGTGTGTGCGTTATGCTGTGAAAGTGTCGTGTGTCGTACGTCAAGTGTACAAAGACATTATCAGACAGTCAATGTTTAAAAACTGATGAGAAAGGTGAAGCTATAAAAAGGGCTGTTACTGCCTTTAAGAAACAAACTGCTCATTATAGTCAAATAACTGGAACCAAAAATAAAGCCGTCGAATGTAGTTACACTAGCAAAATACCCGCGCTTAGCAGGGGAGACGCAGTGTGTTAAAGAAGGTATGAAAAAGAAAACATTTTAAAAATAACGGAACATGATTGTCAATGTAATTGTCGTAGGCTTATTTTAGTATTGAGAGTAAACTTGATGATTGTCCATCCATCCATCCGTTATTCAACCCGCTATATCCTAACTACAGGGTCACGGAGGGCGCCAGCCTACCTTGGGCACACACCCACACACCAAGCACACACTAGGGACAATTTAGGACCACCAATGTACCTAACCTAAATGTCTTTGGACTGTGGGAGGAAACCAGAGTACCCGGAGGAAACTTGATGATTGTAAAGAGTTAAATTTACGATTGTAAATGTTGTGTATGAGAAATGTCCATTTTTAGGATGTAAGGATCTCTTTGTAAACGACGTTTGCAGTTCTGCTCTCGGGCTGTAAAATGACCAAGATGTCTGCTGAGCTTACTCTTGAGCATGCAACGTACAGTCGGCCATGTGAGAAGCAATCTTGTGTCAAGTCAATGGCCACCTTTTTTTTTTAGAGTCTGGCCCTGTGACTTATTTATTGTCATAGCAAAGCAGACCCTTACTGGAAATTGGAGGCTTCTGAATTGGAATGGGAGGTCAGAGGGTATGAGAGGGTCACTCCCTGAGCCAGTCCCAGTGAAGTCAGCTGCCTCAATGAGGTTCTTGTGCAGAGATTTGCTCTGAAGCCTGGTGCCATTACAAAGTTTTGGTGGTTGTAGTTTCATAGTAACATAATTGGTGCACCGACCTTCAAAAGTAGAGAATGCGGAGGCATGCCCTCAAGATTAAGAGTGTGAAGAAACTAAATTAAAAGGCAGGAGTCACCAGCAGGAAGATGTGAAGCAAGGCCAACAATACCAGGCTTGAAGTGGTGGAGTAAAGAAGAAGGAAGCAGTGAACACGACGAACAGCTGAGTAAAGTAAAGAAGCGAGTGAGGAGGCACCTGAGCGTGGGATGTCATTAATGTATATCGGCAGGGAGCCAACCACGTGGTAGGTGCGCGAAAAAAGGTAGGGGGACTGGGGGCGGCCGTTGTGCATCTCTGCCGTGAAATAAATCCTCTGTTAACGGAAATAATGAATGAAACCACCAAAAGGAGAGGTCAGTTCCAAAAGTTCCTTACAGAATAATGGTGAGAACCGCCAAAAAGAAGACGTGATTTTTGAAACTTCATTACGGGGCATGCCGCGAAATGAAACATACTTAACGTTTTTAAGTACAGTGTAAAGGATGAGCATGGGAAATGTGGGCTTCCTACGTATAATGGAAGTCGCAGAAATAGTGAGGAGGGGTTTTCCCATCTATATATACAGTTTACGGGGTACACCCGTCCCCCCCCACCCCCCTTTCAGAGTTGTAATAGGACATGAAACAAACGTAACTTTTGTAAGTACAGTACACTGCAAGGAATGAGAATGGGAAATTTCAGTTTCTCACCAATATGGAAAGTGGGAGCATTAGTGAGGAGTCAGTGAGGGCTTTGCCTTTTATATGTATAGACAATTGTTTAGCATTAATTGATTTATAGCTCTGATTAATAATGAACAACAACAACATTTATTTATATAGCACTTTTTCATACAAAAAAATTTAGCTCAAAGTGCTTTACAGAATGAAGAATAGAAAAATAGAAGACACAATAAAAAATAAACATAAGTCAACATTAATTAACATAGAAAAAGTAAGGTCCGATGGCCAGGGTGGACAGAAAAAATGAAGAATGATTAATCATATTAGAATTCTTGATAATTTTTTCTTATTCAAACTATGCATTTGTATTGAAAAAACTTGTAAATTATAATTTGTAATACAATTTTTAACAAATGTGTTGAAAATTAATTTTTGATAAAACACTCTTTTCACATACTGTATGATCCTATGTATTTCAAAATATTGAATGACCAATAATATAAGATCTGGTTATAATGGGCTTCAAAAGTATACTTATACTTTTTAGTTCTTTTTATACAAGTATACTTTTGAAGCCCATTATAACCGGACCAATTTTGATACTATATACAACAAAATTGGTAGAATTCTGCTGGAGTGCGGAATTACATTGTAACATAGGTTCTGGACGACACTGTTGAAAGGTTGCCGACCCCTGCAATAAAGCACTAGATGAAATAAAAGCATCGTCTAAACATTCAGCATCTGCCAAAGTCAAAGACAGTCGAAGTTTAGGTAGTCACCTTAGATGAGAAAAGGACGTTTTCACCAAGTGCTTAACGTGTGGAACAAACGACAGCGAAGAATGAAACATAACACCCAGACTTCTAACTATAGTTGAAGCCTGGACAGTAATACTATTAACTATTAACACTTTGAACATGAGGTACGAGATAAGTCGTATCCCATTGAGCCTGTACAGGTGCGACATATGGTATAAGTCATTCCTCAGTTTGCAGTCACTAGAGACGCAGCCAGCATGCTGGCGATCTCTGCTGCCATGCCTCAGTTACCTACTACAGTGCTGTCCTCCAGCGGACAGCCATAAATGTTTTTTTTTCTTTTGGTGGCAACAGCATGCGGGCAACAGAAGAGTCCGTGATTACGTTGTCGTGACAAAGATATAATGATACTGATGTTTTGAAAAAAGTAGATTTGTTGAAAGATTAATATTTTAATGATAGTGACAATCAATTGAATGGAGGGGCGTCGGTAGGCTCTAGTGCTGATGTGGACAGCTGTTTCATTATCACAACAACAAGGTGTCCAACTCGTCATGACTGTTAGGACAGCACTACATGGACATTCTGCCACCCACTGAGCGCACGCAGACAGTCACCAACTACCCAATGTGTGGTACGTAATGAGTGAGGACAGTGCAAAGAGACGCGATATATTTACGGCACATGAGCTTCTTAGTCTGTACTCTGCATGGTGCCACTCTTCAAGAACTCTCATTCTAATGGAGGCTTTTAGTTACGTTACTGGTGAAAATAAAGTAATTAACAGTTTCTTTACAGTTTTGACAGTGTAGCGGTGCAAATGAAGGGGCAGGGTAAAAGCCAAATCCTTGGGGTGCCAAACGGCCAAAACCCTGTTTAACTTGAACAAAAAAAAAAAAAAAAATCAAGAAAAACAGTGAAAAGGAGGCGCTTGACTGTATTTTATGTGAGGGACAATTTCCTTTTAGGAATCGGCTGGCTGCAAGCTTTGGTCTTGACCTGCACCTTCTGAGAGTGTTCTGCTTCGTAAGGCTTTCAGGGGAAAAAGGAGACAAGACTATTAGCAACAGCATCCCCTCTCGTCCCGGGGTGGTACTACTTACTTTAGGCAAACCTGGAAGATGACCCTCTGGCATGAATGCTTGGCTAGTTCATTATTTATCGTATATGCATAGACATATAAGCGCTGTGGTAATAAATGCTCCAGCAGTCAATGTCAGCCAGTCAGCCATTATCCAACCCACTATATACCAATACTGGGTCACGGGGGAGCCAATCCCAGCCAATACAGCGTGCAAAGCAGGAAAAAATCCCTGGGCAGGGCAGCAGCCTACCGCAGGGCACACACAATCACACACCAAGCACACACCAGGGTCAATTTAGGATCGCTAATGCACCTAACCTGCATGTCTTTGGACTGTGAGAGGAAACCCACCCAGACATGGGGAGAACATGCAAACTCCACGCAGGGGGCACCCGGAAAGCGAACCCAGGTCTCCTTACTGCGAGGCAGCAGCGCTACCACTGCGCCACTGCGCCACCGTGCCGCTCATAGCAGTCAATGTGTTAATGTAAAATGATCCATCATAGCTAATTGTGACTTATTTGAAATCGGGGGTATACGTTTTTTCACTGTTTAATTAGATAAAAGAAAACATGTAAGCCGTAACTTGACATCAGGCAATAAGAACAGAAGATGGAAAGAGTATGGACGTTCTTATATGTGTCTGCATATCATCAGCAGAGCAGTGCTAGTCTAGAAAAGACACAACAGTGCTACAGAAAGGCAACAGAAGGGCAGATAAATGGATTCCAGGACTGTGGAGTGTGTGCTACAAGGTATGATGAAGAGTTTAAGCTTTTCAGTTTAAGCAAGTGGAAGTTAAGAGGAGACACGACTGAAGTGTTTAAATTTGAGAAGGAAATTAAGTGCAGTGGACACAGGGACACAGATGAATGCATTTTGCATAAATGTGATAACATTTTCCTTCACACAAAGAACCATTGTGACGTGGATTAACATACTATGTTGTGTGGGAGATCTTCGTACTCCGAAGACCTTCACGTCTCTGCTAGAAAATGTTATGCCACAGTTATGAGAAAAGGGACTGGTGACCTTGTTGACCTGAATAGCCTAATCTCCTCCCAATTGTTCTTATGAGAAGTGAAATTAATCACACAACAACAGCATAAAGGTGTGAGGCTCCTTGTTGGACTCCTTGTTCTTTCTCTGTTGCACAGTTTATATTCAGTATATCTGACTATGCTGAGCTTTATTTAAACATAAAACAAACCAATAAAAATAACAAAAACAAAAGAAAAGGCTATGCAGAATTTCTTTAGGTCTTTATCAATAAATGTATGTCTAACACACTTTAATTTCCAGACATGTTAATTTGATTTAAGAAGAAAACAATTAAATTACAATTTTTTGTAATTTGTGTTGAAAAACTAAATCACGTGTAAACTCCGCTATTAAGAAGATTAAATGTGTGCACAACGCTTTCATCAAAAATGGACTCTTCCAAACGACTTTGGTTATGCCTGTACGGTCAAGAAGAAGAAGACAACACCAACATACAAAGTTGACACAAGTCAAAACAAGCACAAGACAAAAAACTAGGAAGTCAAAAGGAAAATGTAGAACAGAAAGCCGAGTCAAAAAACGTGTCCAGACAGGGAAAATTTTTAACAAAGTCACGAAGAGTATTTCAGAGAAAAAATCCGTAATCTTGGACGATCCATAAAAGATAGTGTTATCTTTTAAATCATCGTTTTTTACGAGTCGTCATGGGATGCCCCCACCAATATATTGTTGCATGCGAACTGTGAAGATGGCGGCACCCAGGTGAAAACATAATGGCTTCTTGGGAAGCACAAAACGCGATATTTATCAAAATTCACTTTCCTCCAGAAAAAGTATTGCAGGTAAATAAAAAAAAAAAAAAAACGTGGATTACCTTTGTTTCAAAACTTCTATAAAACTAACTCAGAATCAAAGAAAAAAATTATATGAATTACAAAAAATATTTCAAGTCTGTCACATCGTAAATACAGTAGAACCCTGATTATCTCAGGTAATGTGGACTGTTATTACCTCAGAAAGCTGAAAACTCAGATGGCAACACTATGCAGAGATCAGCTGACATCACCGGGGGGTGCACCACTCACAGTGGTCATAGACGGGCTCTACGCCGCTGATGGATGGATCTCTCCATTTAGTTCACATAGCAAAGCGAGCAAAGAGAATTCGGGCTCAGAGTTCCCCCCAGAGGTTCTCCATTCAGTTCTGTGTATAGTGATGGAGTACGGTCTTTGAAATGTATAAACTCAACCATTATAAATGAAGGAAACAGCTGAGCCCGTGTACACGGTCAATGCTGGTGACACACTGACAACAGATGAGGGGTGCAGCTGAGAAGGACTCATGCCCACATTCCCAAAGTCGCCTTCTCCTCAACTGCTTGCTTTGTACGGTCAAGGTTAAAAAAAATAGTATTGAGGTGCTCTGTGCAGTATCCACTGCGAAGCTTTAACGAATTATAAGAAGAGTCGCGTATTACACTTACAGGTTCAGCATGGGTGCAGATAATCGGGGTTCTACTGTATGTTCCAAGTGATTTTTTTCCCCCAAGCACAGGAGCAAACAGTTAGATGAGACTCCCTGGCACGCTAATTAGAATATTTCTGTTTTTTTTATAAACTAACTGATTTAAAGAGGAGTAGCACTTGTCACACAGATGCACTTAGGGGGACTCCTTCAAGGCTCTGTAGAGGTAACCAGTTCCACTCTGGGACAAGAGGGGGCACAGTCACTAACCACTTCTGCCCTTTTGCCTGCAATTCTGTGGGGCAAAACCGGACTACTCTGGAAGCCACACCCCCTCGGCACCAACCGCAGAGATGAAGACGCCGTTCACTTTGACGGACACGTTGGAAGGAGAAGGACTGATCCATGATAGACAAAGCAAGAAATGGTGGTGATTGTAGCCTGTTATCTTTTGTTGTTTAAATCTTTCATTTAGTCGTTAACAGGAGATTGTTGGGCTGGGACCCCAATTCTTGCTCCAATGTCCAAGTAATCACTGACACGCTAAACTAAATCCTTACTAGAAATCATAAAAATACCTTCATTCAATTGGCACTTTTTTCCTGCTAATGTAAATGTACACCAATTAAACTTACAGGATGGTCAACTTTTTCTTCTTTTTTTTCTTCTGGCACCCGGACCTTCGTCTTATCTATGGCAACAGGCACTGCTTCAGTCCAAAGAAGGAGGCAGGTGAACAGATAAAAGAAGCATCTCCAAGGGATCTGATGGCACATCTGAGGTACAAAAAAAAAATGGGGTGATAAGTCATTAACAGAACTACATGGAAGTCATTTGCATTGCATGACAATTAAAATTAAATTTCATATTTTTAGAATAGGTTTATGAAACCTATGCAAATCATAATGTGCTCCACGGCAGTGAGACTTGGTCAATGAAAGCGGATCATGAAGCAAAGCTGGAAAAAACAGAGAAGGATCAGATGGATGTGTGGCGTGTCAGAGTAACAGCTAGGCAAATGCTGAGTGAAGATAAAAATGATAGGAGGAACAGAGTGAGGTGGTCCGAACGTGTGGCCTGAAAGGCAGAGGATGACTGGGTGAAGTGGGACGTCAAGATGGATGACTGGGTAAAGAGGGACGTCAAGATGGACATGGAGGAGAAGAAGCTCAGAGGGATATGGACTGGAGTTGGTGTCAGATGATATGACAAGAAAGGATCTCACCCAAAAGGATGCCCACAGCTGCGGAAAGTGGAGAGATTTAGGGAACAACCAGCTAACCTAAGCAAACCTGGACACGACCATCAAGCTGGTGGTGATGACTTATACTCCTAGAATATGCATTGAATGACTGAAAATGTACACCAAAACTAATACTTTAATATGTAGTAGCATCAATAATTAGTACGTGACTGTCTTTTCAGTTTTAGTTATTTGGACACGTATGCGATTCCTTTGCTATATTTACATACAGATTTCACTTGCAGATATACACACATAAAAATGTAATTCAAGTTGTACCTGAAAGGTGAGAATCTGCATAGTAAGACCCTTTGGATATGTGAACATCCAGAAACTAGAAAACAAGATGAGTGCTGAAGGGCATGCAAAGAAACTTTCATATACTGTAGCCAAGAACATGCTAGAATATTCTGGTTAGAGGGAGAAATGGGGTCTTACTTTAATGTGAGTCATGACATCCTTTACATGTTCGACAACGCGGTGACAGCCAGTGAAATTTTCTATGCTATAACATAACCTCAAGTGAGGCCCACCGAGTCAACCAGTGGATTAGGAAGGCAATGCCGAGATACAGGACGCACTCAGGAGGTGATGGAAGAGTAAAGAATGATGACCATTAATGAGCAATGCCACACTACTATGGAGGACTTTTAGCTAATTCATTATTTAACAAACAGCAGCAATTTATTTCTGCACAGTCAAAAATCACACAAGGAGTGCCACAATGGGTTTTAACAAGCCCCGTTTTTGACAGCCCCTCAGCTTTGACTCTGTAAGGAGACAAGAAAAAACTCCCCAAAAATCCTTTGTCGGGGAAAAAAAATGGAAAAGAAATCTTAGGAAACATAATTCAGAGAGAGAGAGAGAGAGAGAGAGCTCCTTCCAGGTAGATTGAGCATGCAATGGGTGTGAACAAATGGGGTAAATGCAACCCACAAAATAGAACACGAGTACAGTGGAACCTCGGGTCACGAACGTCTCAGAACGCCTACAAATCGGGTTACGACCAAAAAGTTCGCCAAACTTTTGCATCTGTTCATGACCACACACTTGGGTGACGAACAAGCTAGTTTCCCTTACGGTTCATACGCGCCAATGATTTCCGCACGTGTTCAGTCTCTCCCTGTGCATTCGCTGTGAACTCTTTGTGCTCTATTTAGTTTCTCTTCCGGTTGATACGCGCCGGTGATTTCCGCACGTGTTCAGTCTCTCCCTGTACTGTACGTTGTTCTCGGTCAGACATGCATTGCGCAGAGAGACTTTACCTCAGAACTGTAATCTCTTCAGCACCCAGCTTCTGACTCACTTCCTTCATGTCAGAACTCGACTCATGCAAGGTTAGTTTTCTTGGTTGTTTATGGTTAGTTTTTGTATAAATTAATTATTTTTCAAATGTTCATTTTTTTCCCTGTGCTTAAAACACTTAAAAAAAAAAAAAAGTGTTTACAACGAGCGGTTCGTAAGGCGGTAGCGCAAACTCTTGCAATGTTAGTTTTCTCTGTTTAAGTTTTTCTCAGTGTTATACAATGTTTTACATTTAGTTTACTATTACACTGCGCATTCTATGGTATAATTAACTATTTTTGTGCTTAAAAATATTTAAAAAAAAATATATTTAGATACAGTTCGTACGATATGGAATGGATTAATTGTTTTTACGTACAATCCTACGGGGGAAATTATTTGGGTCACGACCAAATCGGGTTGCGACCAGAGTTTTGGAACAAATTACGGTCGTGACCCGAGGTTCCACTGACAGAGCTTCTGTCATGGCTACCTCAGAAACGCAACACAACAGTAAAACTACTTTGTGCTTTCACAGCACTCCTCACCAAGTGTAATGCGCAGAGTTCAGTGTCGACTCTCAAGGCAAAATTCAAGAAAAGATTACACCACTCACTAAATACTGAACTATCACATATTAGGACACAGATTTGTTCAAAAACAAACTAGAAACAAATTATGAAAAACACCAACATCTGTCCACTGGCTAATCATAGAACCACAGATAGATTGTAGAAAAGGAGTCAGACAAGCCAGAGTCTTGGAGACATCAGCAAACAAGTCACCTCCCCCTTACAGTTGAGTCAGTGCTGGGCCGACCAATCAGACAAAAGGAATCTTCTACCTCGTGATTCAAGAGAAGTGTGTCATGAAACATCACGGTACACCTTCACACGGCCTCACTGTCGCTGCTTTCTCCTCTTTAGCGAAGTCACAATTCCTTGCTTTTCCTCTTACGACAAACAGATAGGTTGATACTTTATTTGTTCCCAAGGGAAATTAAAAAGTTTCAGAAAATATACATACATACACGCACACATCTTACATATAAACGTCAACGCGTGTGTGTCTGTCTGTCCAGTTCGGAAGTGTGAGGGTGCAGCATGAAGTTCAAAGAGCTGGCAAAGTAGCCCCAAATTAACAAGTTGGAAGAAGAAAGAAGGACGAGGCTACAGCATGAAACTTAAATGAAAGCGACTCCATCGCCAAAGTGAAACTGCCGAGGAAAGACAAACAAGAAACTCGCTTAGCTGCTGATAAACAAGGGGAGGCAAACACATCGGCAAAACGAAATCGCGACTCTGCATTTCAATTTCTTTTCTGATGATTTCAATAGCTTTTAGGAGCCCGGCCTTTTTAGAGCACTGGCTTACACAGCTAGTATATATCTATCTATATCTATATAAAACAAACATCAATTCCCCCAAAAGACCAGAAAGAACTAATGGTTTGGTTAATCGAGAGCTCTGCGTTGGGCTGGCGCCCTGCCCAGGGTTTGTTTCCTGCCTTGCGCCCTGTGTTGGCTGGGATTGGCTCCAGCAGACCCACCCCCCGTGGCCCTGTTTTAGGATATGGCGGGTTGGATGATGGATAGATGGATTGATAATCGCGAGCTGCTGCTGTCAATCACACATTTGTAGGTGGCAGTAAGTGGAGCTCAGATTGGACCACAGGTTTATAATTAAAGTGATTAAGCATTTGAACAGGCTTGAGGTGTCCACTAATGGGACATGCTGGCAGATGTCTGAAGTCACCAGCATTTAGAATTTTTCATCATTATGGTATCCATAATGGAGTCGATCATTTCTGTTGCTGAGTGAGCCAGGATGATGTCACTTCTGTCCCTGATAAGTGAAGTTCGATGAACCGGGGCCTCATGTATAAATGGTGTGTACACACAGAAATGATGCGTAAGAACGTTTCCACATCCAAACAAGTGGATAGGACTGGCGAGCTTTGTTGGGCTGAATGGCCTGTTCTCGTCTAGATTGTTCTAATTCTAATTCTAATTCTAATTCAGTCCACACTTCCATATCCTGATCACACAGATTAGTCTGAATTGTGCTGTGCTCCTTTGTCATCGTTGCTCATCCACATAAATCTCAAGTTTTCCTCCTGCTTATTCCACTCAGATGGATGACACCCATCCCGCACTTAAACAGCATCTGAAATAAGCGGTTTGTGACAGTGGCCTACAGAACCCAAAATGTCACAGTACCCGCACCCATTGTAACTTCCTATGAGAGGTGACACTTTATATTGTATAACTTATAGAAAAGCAATCAAACATTTCTCATTATATGGAGTCAAGCCAAGTTGAAATCCTTTTCCACCTCACTCCGGATCTTCGCCCTTTATACCTTCAGATAGGCTCCTCCTCTAAAAGGATGTAATGGAGCTCCTAAGGCAGCAAACACCACAGTACTTACCAGGTGAATACAATAATATGTCACGTATCCCACTTTCACGTATCCTCGGATGTTTTAGACACATGTAGCCTTTTGTCCAGAGGGCAGTTGAGACGAGCCGACACTTGGTCAGCATTGACAGCAGCATCTCTTCCAATTTAATTTGAAAATTCACTTAAACATATCTAATAACAAGCCAATGGCCAAATTTTGGCATTAATGACATTAATAACATTAAAAACTAAAAGAGAGAGAGAGAGAGAGAGAGAGAGAGAGAGATAGCATCTGCATGGTGTGATGAGCACACTCTTTATAACATGAAGTATGCATTGTCTATCCATCGATAAAAAACCAAACTCATTTGTGTGAGTAACATTTGAATAAGGTGATAAGAGACTGTGCTAATGCTGCTGCTCACTCACGGCCTGTCACTTCATCACAACAGTTCTATCCATCCAACCATCCATTATTCAACCCGCTATATCCTAACTACAGGGTCACGGGGGTCTGCTGGAGCCAATCCCAGTCAACACAGGGCACAAAGCAGGAATAAACCCCAGGCAGGTCGCCAGCCCACCACAGACAACAGTTCTGTTCAGTTGGAATTCATCAGGTTGTCCACCCTTTGCACATTCTCTTCAATCCAAGCCACCTGGACACAGCTGAGGAGCTAAAAAAAAAAAACAAAACTTGGCCACAGACAAGAACCGAGCGCCGCTCCTCATCCTGTCGTACCAGAAACTCTTGTTGATGATGCGGACATGCCGCCCTCACAGATGTTAAGAAGTTACATCGGCGTATCAAGTCAAGCTGCTATCTTTCACTTATGTTTGAGTGTTGCGTCCTCCTCCACCCATTTTGAGGTCTCTGTATGTTTGACTAGGCCAAGAGATAAAAGAAGCATTTTTCAGGGAGGATGTGCCCCTTTGCAAAATACACCATCATGCAGTATTAATTGACAAAACACAGTGTTCCATATACAAAGGCACTATATAACATCAAGACTGACGCAATGATTCACTGCAGTCATTTTTTCATAAGATTAATAAAAGGTGAATGCAGTCCATACTGCTGACGTGTCACGATGCGAGGTTCCTTTTGCAGTTAAGGTAAAGTTAAAAACTCTCGGCTTTGAAGTGTTTTAATGGTTGCTTACTTGTAAGTATCTTTGCTACTGTGTCACTCCGGAGAATCCTTGGGGGCTGCTGGTTTGACTTTGTGTTTCTCGTGGAGTCCTGAATGAGGCACACAACCTGCATTGTGAGGGAGCGTCACTTATGGCGCGATTCCCCAAGGGTGACCCAGCTCGCAGGACCCGAGTGGCTGGACCAGGCCAAGAGTTCGCCCACGTAACACCTGGCTGTGGCAGATAAGAGGGTCATTTCCTTTTGGGTGGGACTGGACCGCGTGTCTGCCTAGGGGGTTTGCCAACCAGGATCCCGAGTTGTTTCGTTGTGTGGTGGGTGCGGCAACGCGCTGTACCAGTGCAGGCTCCCCAACTTGACTTGACTTGCTTGTAAGGCCTAAAGCACTTTTCACTTGTTGTAATCAATTTATGATTCCCAGTTTTGAACCACTTGTGTCAAAACGGACCCCGAACTGATGTTAACCCGATTCTAGTGAATTAATCTGCAAGTTGCTTTGAACAAAAACGTCAGCTAAATGAACAAATGTAAATGTAACATCAGTGTATAAATAATGCTTTATTCACACGATATCAGACAGTTATGAGTTTCTGGGTTAGAAATTCTACATAAGCAACCTAAGAACTCAGAGCTACAAGTTGGACAATTCAAAGCAAACAAACTTAACCAAATTATTCTAATATTATTATTACAGTTGTACCTCGGTATACGTCCTTAATTCATTCCAGACCCTTTGACTTAACAGGACGTATACCAAACACATTTTTTCCATAAGAAATAAAGGGAAAATGATTAATCTGTTCCCATGAAAAAAAATCCTATTGTTATTGGCATATTATGCATCGATGGGGTTGTATAAAATAATTTAAGCACTCCTTAATACTAAAATACATAAATACAAAAGCAATTAGATGAAATAAATGAAAATTTAACCTCACTTCATTTTTTTGATAACGTCTTTGTTTTTCACAATCGTTCTCGGCATACGGTATGCAGAAGCCAAGTCCCGGATACGCACGCCACCTTCATACTTTTCAACAATCAATTCAAATTTACGCAAAAAAACACAAAATCACGTAAAAATTCACATTGAGTTATAGCGCGGGATGTTCACTGAATGCTAGCAACTGGCGTATTGACGCTCGTGGTTTTGTCTGGAGAGAGGTAAACAAGGGTAGTGTAGTGTTCTCTAGACTGAAGTAGCGACACACTCAGAATAACGTTTCAAATGCGGTTTACTTTGAACCACGTTTAACCAACTCTCCATACAGCGTGCCTTCTAAACCACACCCTCTCCCTCTGATGGGAAGCAGACCATAGCAATCAACACCCGAACATAAAGCAATGGACAAAAGCATCATTGAACAATCGTATACAACAGGTGGCACGCGGGTTGTTCACTGAATGCTAGCAACTGGCGTATTGACGCTCGTGGGCATTCGTGGTTTTGTATCGAGAGAGGTAAACAAGGGTAGCATGCAAGTCGTATTCCAAACAGGTCGTATACCAAGTTGGACTTATTCCAAAGCAGACGTATACCAAGGTACCACTGTACTATTATTCACTATTTGGCTGATGCCTTTATCCAAGGAGACATAAAACACTTGAGATACAAATGGCTGCATTTCTTTTATTTTTCCACTTGACTTGCTCAAAGTCGCTGTTGTGAACTGGGTGTCCCAATAGTACATAAATCCCATAAATACTTCTGAAACTTTCCACTGGTGGGGGGGGGATCTACCAGCAAAACCCTGACTAGAAACAAATGGGGCCCTGAAGAATCTTAATAAAATAAAAGGTTTCTTTTAAAATAAAAATGTTGTATAGCACAAGAAGCTCCGTGGAGCACAAAAAGGAGTTGCCCGAGAAGGCAAGGCAATCCAAATTAAACACAGTCCTAATATAATTCAAAAATGGAGCTGAAAGTTAAAATATTCTAATAAGTCACAATGAACACGAAGGCACAGCAAATAATAATAGAAATCACCAAAAACTCCCTAGCGCCAGGAATTGTGGGAGACCCTCCAGACACATAGGGGTGGAGGGCAGTTTCTGGCGGTGATTGGCATGTGGCCCCGCCTGTTGGGGAACCGCCCAAAAAATACATGGGACATAACACGGGCAGCTTAGGTACAAACACAAAACCAAAAAAAATAAAGAATACAGATAAACACAAGCAAAATGAATAAAAAAATAAAAGAATGTAAAAAATGAACAAAAGACATAAAAGAAAATTTGAATCACAGCCAGAAAAAGAACCCTGGCTGAAATCAGACAGGCACACATTGTCAGCAGCGGTTGTGATGGATGGCCGGCAGCTCAGCCCGCCTGGGATGCCCTGAGAACGAACAGACGGGTGAAGGCAGCTACTTTTAGACACTGCCTACCCCAAGACGTTAGATGGCAGCTCACCTGGAGTATAGCGGTGCTCCGGATTCCCACAGGACATCTTGGAACTTGGAGTTTGCTATCTCAGCCCTGTTGGGTGCCGCCAAGGGGTGCTATGGAAGGACTGGGGGAGTTGTGCTTCCCTTATATCCCAGAAGTACTCTCGAGTCATGAGGATGGAAATCCAGAAGTACTTCCTGGCAGTCGAAAAACTTGAATTCTCTGTCTGACCCGGAAGTGCCGGCAAATCATGTGGGAGGAAGAACAGAAGCACTTCCGGGTCAAGAACTATATAAAGGACTGCTGAAGACCCAGCAAGTGAACCAGAGTTGGGTGGAGGTGGACAAAGTTTGCTGGGAGGTGTGGTGGAGAAAACTGAGAATATTATTGTGCCTATTTAATTGTCTATTAGCGGCTGTGGTGCTTGGATAGCACGATTTAAACAAAAGAAGAAAATAAATGACGACTTCTTCGTGTTTTTAACCCGTGTCGTGCGTCTGTCTGTTGGGGTTAAAAAGGGAAACAATGACCCCTAGTGTCTACTCTTTTACATGGTCCTTAAACACACAACCTCAGACTTTGAAAGTCCAAAGTCTTCACGACTACACCACACTGCGACTGAATTGTCCGAGGTTTGACGTAACGCTAACCTTTCAACAAAGTCAATGGTATAAAACAAAATTTAATAACCTGGGGCCTCATGCAGAACACCGTGCGTAACATTTGCACTATAACATGGCATAAGCACAGGGTATGAGGTACCGTGGAAATGTGTGCGGCTTTACGGCAGGTTTAGGTTTGATACATCGCGATTTAGAATTAGAATTAGAATTAGAACAATCTAGACGAGAACAGGCCATTCAGCCCAACAAAGCTCGCCAGTCCTATCCACTTGTTTGGATGTGGAAACGTTCTTACGCATCATTTCTGTGTGTACGCACCATTTATACATGAGGCCCCGGTTCATCGAACTTCACTTATCAGGGACAGAAGTGACATCATCCTGGCTCACTCAGCAACAGAAATGATCGACTCCATTATGGATACCATAATGATGAAAAATTCTAAATGCTGGTGACTTCAGACATCTGCCAGCATGTCCCATTAGTGGACACCTCAAGCCTGTTCAAATGCTTAATCACTTTAATTATAAACCTCATTTCTGTGCGTACGCACCATTTATACATGAGGCCCCGGTGCACGAGAAATGCAATTTTCGGGGATGAACTGCATTTAAAGAAAAGTGAAACATATTTAATGCATTTACTTTATTCATCATTTTCACAAAAAAATAATATATCTCTAAATTGCTTGTTTGAGGATCCAGTAACAAATCAAAAGCGACCTCACATTTCTGCAAAAAGTTTGAAAATTCCCGAGAACACACTAAAGTGGGAAGGTGAAACGTGACAAGTCAGAGCTCCAAAAACTCAGGCAGCAGGCGAACGCAGCATAATTGTGTTAAGCTGTAAAGGCGGCAAATGTCAGTTGATTAAAACAGATCTGACTTTCCACTACCTTGACATACACATTTGATCTAACGAGTACTTCCAGTATATAACACTTCTTTTTAATTTGCTGCTTTAAAAATTTCCAAAATGTCTTTGAAAAGACTAACTTAACAAACAAAAGGATAGCACAACATCAAGAAACTCTGCGACTGGGGTTTGTTTTCTTAAAGCACCTTTCATATTTTTACAGCATGAGCTAAGGATGATGTCCATTTTTTATAACTGCAAATCCTGTTTTGCTTCCATATGAAGGGAAGTTTGGTGATGGGGTGAAAAATTCATTACTGAATTAAGTTCAAATTGCAATTCTATAATGTTCAGAACAAAAGCCGACTTCAGCATGGTGCTTGAGGAAAATCAAACTTGATTTTCATGTCTTAAACATACAGTGTTCATTTAAAAATTATCGGAGTTATTGTGTCGTGCAGATAACTACACCCCAGCAGACACAGAACATTACAGAACAAGCAGCCTCTGTGATGCCAACCCTGAACACCGAGATCCATCAACAACGACGACGACTACAAAAAATGGAGCTATCTCCTTTAAACAAGTCACATCGCGTTTGTCTTGTTTCCAGGCCAGTCGTTTTTGTTCCGCTACTTATCGCTGACCTCTGACCATCAATAAATGCTGTGAGGAATTGTTTCATTTAACTGGGATTGTTGCTGTTTAGTTATGGGACTAAGTCTATTGATTCACAAAATTTATGCATAAGCACTTTACTTTTTTAAATATACGTGGAGACACACACACACACAAAGAAATTTATTAAATGAAGATCTCTGACAGCTTGTTTGCCTGACACAGCAAATGTGTAATGACGAAGAGAAAGAAATGAACACAGAAACACAACTCACAACTCACACACACAGATCGGCAAAGGTCGACATGCACAACGGCATCAAGCCCGCCCTGTACCAATCTATGCAGCTTTTGTAGCAATGTGTTTACGTTCAAATTAAATATTATTTAGGTTGTTCATTCAATTTCCTATTCATTTTACTTTACTTATACTTGTGTACTTATAAACATAACTTAATATACTGCACTTGGTTCTACAGAACAGTCAGGTCCCTAAAGTGTAACTTACATGGAAGTGTTGAACGGAACATTCCATGCCAATTTTTATAGGCTTACATGTTTACAGAGTCATTAATATCACATTTACAGAAAACATTAAAAAGCTTAATCAAAATGCAACACATTACCACTCTCCCACAAGCTTACTTTTTGCTTTGTCCACAATGTACCTTATGGCCAGGCACAATGTTTACTAAGGATGAGAAAAGGAACATATGACTAATGATAGGGGGTTAAAATGGGGTCTCTGATCTTTCAAATCAAGTGACCAAATGAAAACAGATGATAAGCTCCATTAGACACACAAGTCATAGATAGATAGATAGATAGATAGATAGATAGATAGATAGATAGATAGATAGATAGATAGATAGATGAAAGGCACTATATGATAGATAGATAGATAGATAGATACCACCAGACACAAAGATGAACAGAGTAAACCAATTCACGATAGACAGATAGATGAAAGGCACTATATAATAGATAGATAGATACTATATAATAGAAAGACAGATAGATTGATAGATGAAAGGCACTATATAACAGATAGAGAACTAGATAGATACCACCAGACACAAAGATGAACAGAGTAAACCAATTCGCCAGCCATCGCTGTCAGATCTTCCCTATGCACAGTATGTTGTTGTACAAGAATTGGTTCCTTCTTGCTCATCAGCTTTGAGGTTTTACTTCAGTAAGACTCTTTTTAATTGCACACCACCTTCCTGACTCAGTAAAAAGGAACCGCTTTTTCAACATCCTTGAACACACTTTGACCAACGGAGCTCAAAAGATAAACCACACTTGGATGAAATGGTCAGTTCAACTGGTCAGCACCGTCTGGCAAGTTTATTCTCTCTTGTCCAAAATGTCCCTGTCATATGGCAAGACACCACAAGACAAATTTATGATATGACTAATGATCGCCAATGGATTTAAAATGGAGTTAAGCAACCGCATGAAACAGATGACAGGCCAAATGTGAAACAAAAGTCAAAGATGAATAGATAAATAGACAGATTGGTAGATGGATTGACAAACTGACAGGCTGACAGGATAGATAAACATAGTAATCTAATACACCAGCCATCGCTGTCAGATTTTTCCGATGTATAGCACATTGTTGTACATTCATTGGTCTCTTTAAATTTAAGCAAGACGCATTAAACGCACACCACCTTTCTGTCTCAGAAAACCGGTGCAGCTTTTACACTATCCATGAACGCTATCGATATCAAACCGCTACACCAAACGATGAGGAAGTGGTCGGTTCAACTGGCTTCCAGTATTAGGCTAACAGCTACAAAGACTTGCAGAAGTGTCCCTAAAGATCAACTTGTGAGACTCTCACAATTTGCTGTGAACTTCACCTCAATTTCGATTAACGTACTGAGCCGAGATATCCCGGCCAGTTCGGGTAGACCTTCTTTCCTTTCCTATTTTACTCGCCAGCGGGTACAACTGGTCGAAGTGACGCGAGGGTCGCTTGGATGCTGGGTGGCCACTTGTCAGCTGTCAGAAGACAAACGACATTTCACGCTCGATGCACAGTGCACAAGCGTCACAGGACACTTGCCCACATTCCGAGATGCCTACGTTCGTTGTGCCCAGGTGTCCCCTGCCAGCGCTGATGCTCCACATCTCTTCCCCGATTCGATGTCAGGAAGCATCTGCGCGTATCAGGCAACACACCGCACGCTCCTTAAAAAGTTCGGAGTTGCCTCTTCGAAGCCGACTAGATGGCCTGTGCCGTTCTCTCGGTGCTCGGCGTGCTTACCTTCTGTCCCGCGGTTGTTTCCTTCCTTCTCGTTGTGGGGCTCATTCACAGAAACCAACGGCACTTAGCAGCTCGATCAGTGCGCGCGCACGCGTGCCTGTTTGTGTGTGTGGCTTTTTTAGCGGAATGTAAACGTCTGCTTAGCACCGCCCTTTCCGACAGTCGTCCAACCTAAACTTGGAAATGCCATAGCAACGACCCGTTATTCTCAATTCTGATTGGACATCTTCGTGCGTTGGCCGGGTTATCAGTGAAACGCCACGAGGCGATTGGCTGTAGCGAATGCCTGGTAAAATTGGAGGCGCGGCGTCTTCCTTCATGTTGAGTTGCAGCGAAAGGTACGTGGCGTTCGGAGCGCCGTCCAGGTTTGCCAGTGATGTCAGGGTGAAATGTGTGGTTAGGGTGACCTGCGAGGAGTGTTACAAAACATGGCTAAATATTGGCGGAGTAAACAGCGTGCGGTTAGACGGGGATTATAAAGCGTATTTGAACTGTGCGTAACGCTGTCGAGTAATCTAGGTGTAGCTTTAAAGGTAAGAAGCTTAGCGGTGGAAGTCGATGAGAGAGAGACTGTGTGGCTGCGCGTAAGCAGGCGCCCGGAATCGATCTCGGGCCAACTTTGCCCTCTTTTGCAATTCGGATACATTGTTTTAAGCCACTCCAAACGCTCCCGACCCCTTTTTGTGAAGACAGTCACCTTGATCTATAAGACGTATTTGTAATGCTTAACGCATATAAACCGAAGAGCTTTAACTAATTAAGCTGCACTCGATAGTTCCGCTTCTTTAGGGGTGGGTGTGTATCTTATGCTGGACCGATTCCAAAGCATCATCCAAGTGGCGTCCTGACATTGGCTGCAATTGTAGCCGTTCAGTGTCTCCGGTCCTGTTGTTCTGTGCATTAAGAGAAGAGTGGGATTCAGGGAAAGTGTCTGGAGCGGCAGCTGCCACAGGAGCCTGGAGTCACCTCTTAAAACTGCGTTCTCTGTTCTCTTGGCTGGAGTTGAAGGGCTCTGGGTGAAGTTTCTTTCCAGTGTAGTCCTAGGCCATGCCCAAGGCAGCATTGCAGTTCAGTTTATTTTTATATTTAGTTCTGTGCTATAATAATCCAGTTTTTCACGGAACATGGTTTAAAAAAAATGCCATATATTGCCTAATTCTGGTAAGAGAAGTTAGGATACTTGGTTTTTGAGAAATCGGTTAAGGATTCCTTAAGAGGTTTTCATACCTAGTTCATTGTGTGTGTTTCCGCCAACCCCCATGTCTGGTTCGTTCAGGTAGATGTGAACACTCCAATCACACTGTGGTGTGTAACAAAATAACCGTCCAGTGAATTTTTGGAAAGGGTAATTTCGGTAAGGTACCAAGCAAAACCTCTTGCGGTTTACGCGAGGTATGATTGTGATCGGAAACTGGACCAAGCTGTGTGAAATGCCGTGCTTAATGCTTGAAATCGTGCATGGTGTGGTAGTTGTGGTAAGCGTCTTCTGTTGGTGGTTGGGGAATTTCATTCACAGCATAATGAGGCAAGGATTAACATGGAGCATTTAGAAAGCTTCTTCCCCTTCATCTTTTTCCACTTTGTGGGATCCCTGTGCTTGATCGGTCTTCTCCAAACAGCTTGGTCCTGCACTTCCTCACCAGTCAAGTCCTCGTCCTTTAGATCTTCTTTTACTTTATCCATCCACCTCTGCTTTGGCTTCCCTCACCTTCTCTCATCATTTCCATCACTCTTTTGCCCACACATCCATTTTCTATCCTCATCACATATCTTTACCATTTCACCTTACTTTCCTGAACCTTCCTAGATATCTCTCCCACTTTTGTTGTACCTCCGATTGTTCTATTTCAGCCTTTTTTTGTAACCTCGTACCAAGGTTATCATAGTTTTGCCTTTTGATATTAGTTTTTATTTCTATATTTTTTTCTGACCTTATTTGGAAATTCAGTTTAGTTTTAGTTTTGCTTCAGCGTGTATTTATAGTTTTAATTTAGTTTTTATTTCATGAAGACATTTCTGTTTTATTTTTTATATCTATTAGTTTCAGTTTTAGTAATTATGGCATTGAGCTCCTACTGAGTTTAGTTTTGTATCACAATCAGACAGAACTGTACACTTAACAGATTTGGATAGGAGTTTAATGTTAGTGGAATCTTACCAAACTAAATGGTTTACTGTCTGGTTTTGTTTTGTCTGATTAAAATGAGCATGGTCAAAACCAGATACTGAATATGAAAAATGTTATCATTTTTAAAATATTTTCTATGTCATTTGTGCTGAACAAATCTGTGCTGACTGGTGAAACATTTTGTCTTTTCCTTTTATTGCCCAGAATGGGCCAATTTAAAATGAAATTTAGGTGAATTTTCAGGTTTGAGGGCTTTTTACTCAAAATATCTACAGCACACAATATATCCCACTCCAAGATAATGTGCTTATAATGAATGCCTTCAATATTGCACACAAAAATCTCCCATACTGGGCTATGTTGTTTTCTACCAGCCATATTGATCTCTGAATCTATCTCGGACACATTCAGTTTATAGACAGAACTTTGACACCTGCAGGCCTGAAAATATATCAGAATTCAGAAAACCGATTCTAATGTGTTCTGACAGGTGTGATCGTGAAAATCACGGGGGCTTAGGAAGAACAGGGGTGTTAGGCTTGGATCAGTGTGCAGACCTCACTTAGCTCTATTGAGGGAAACTTCTATCCATCCATTTTCCAACCCGCTGAATCCGAATAGGGTCACGGGGGTCTGCTGGAGCCAATCCCAGCCAACACAGGGCACAAGGCAGGAACCAATCCCGGGCAGGGTGCCAACCCACCGCAGTGAGGGAAACAAAGAAACACAAGCATGTAGTGTCAAGTTAGGGGCTGTAAGACTTGAATAGCCCACCATAAGAACAGTAAATCCTTAAAAGAGCAATTAAAGAGCGAAACATTGAAAAAAGAAGGACACTTTTTTACAATATAATTCTGCTACTGGATTATTTTCACAATATTGGGTATTTTGAACTGTGAATATGAACTAAAAAAGAAAAATTAATAAATATAAAATCTATATAAGTAATCACTATGGCAAGACACCCATGGAAAGCACGCCGGAAGGGGCGTGGATTCACTAAGCCGCTGACAAGTAAGACACCTATGGCGCACACAGGATGGAGCCATGCCCACCAACTCCAAGACCATTGGATACGACGACAACTCGCAGAGCCACGCCCACCAACTCGGACGCGACGACACAGTAAAAATGGCGTCATTTATATTCATCTGTCTTAGAGGCCACATTGACTGTTCATAGAGGCGTGTTTCTCGCGGAGGTGAATCGCCATATGCAGCGTGTAAAACGGTTTGTGAGGGGTATCCCATGGGATCCTTAAAACATTCCTTTACAACTGAGGTTAAAACACAATGAAATAAGCAGTCTTTAAAAACCGAGTTTTCGTTTACGATGCACGACCGCGTGCACCATAGCAGACTGTTTTACACGCTACATACAGCAATTCGCCTCCGTGACAAACGTGCGTCTTCTTAGATGCTCCTGCACTTTGTACACACCCCCTCCTACCTCGCTACCACCGTGGTCGGGTGTCTTGGTGGATTGTATATAGAAAGGCAGCCAAAACCGCACAGAGCAATGAAAAGTCTACGTCAGTCACAGGTGCAAGACGACAACGACTCGAGTGACGAGTTGAAGGTGGGCACATGAGCAGGCAGTGCATACAGCAGACTAGCATGACGGAGGGAGCGGAGTGGACGTCCTTCTCCTCTCCTCCCGTTCCACCCTGAGCGCCGCACGGACGATTGTGTGTTGGTTCATTCCGTGCATTGGTTAAAACCCAATGAAGGAAGCAGTTTTTAAAAACCAATAAGCCCTGTGCCTCTGTTTCATTACCGTCTCACCTGCTTCACCAATGCAAGCCCTGCAACAGTCGAGACGCTCTCTCAGCAGCTGACCTTCTCTGTGCCTGACCGGTTCACACAGAGGCACCACACGACCAGGCAGTGTGTATGCTTCGAGAGCGAGGATAGACGCGACAGGACTATCTAAGAGGAGGCATGTTTGTCACGGATGTAAATCGCTGTATGCAGCGTGTAAAACAATTTGTTGCGAATGTGAATCACTGTGTATTGTATGTTGCCCTCTCCAGAGTTACATCTTTTCAATCACCTACAGTCGTATACACAATGAAGTGAGCAGTCTTTAAAAACCGAGTTTGCGGTTACGACGCACGACCGCGTGCACCATAGCAAACTGTTTTACATACTACATACAGCAATTCGCATCCGTGACAAACATGCGTCTTCTTAGATGCTCCTGCACTTTGTACACACCGCCCTCCTACCTCGCTACTACCGTGGTCGGGTGTCTTGGTGGATTATATATAGGAAGGCAGCCAAAACCGCACAGAGCAATGAAAAGTCTACGTGAGTCACAGGTGCATCTGGACTGTACAAAGACGACAACGACTCGAGTGACGAGTTGGAGGTGGCCACATGAGCAGGCAGTGTATACTGGACGAGAAATTAGCATGACGGAGGGAGCGGAGTGGACGTCCTTCTCCTCTCCTTCCGTTCCACCCTCCGCGCCTGAGCGCTGCACGCATGATTGTGTGTTGGTTCGTTCCGTGCATTGTTACAATGTTGCTTTTCTTGCTGATTTATTACATTACCGATTTTTCAAATGTTAATTTTCTCCCTGTGCTTAAAAATTTATTAAAAAACTGGCCTAATTATGTGGCGTTGGCTAGTAAATACATTAGTAAACACATTAGTATGTTTAGTTTTTCTTAACTTGGCAGACTGTCTTCGCCTCCATACCTGTAGTTCAGTGGAGACATTGCCAACTCAGGAATTTTACAAAGTTTGTATCGCTTCATTGTTAAATGACATTTTTAAAGCAAAAGTGATTGGTCAGCAACAATATGATGACCTTGTATGATGACCTAGTACGTCTCTCGATCAGTGTCGTTTTATTTTCAAAAATCAGGAGTGGTCTCTCTTTGACTTTCTCATAAACTAACTTATGGGGATGGATATTTTGAGAAGTAAACTGCAAGACAGTGATTATATTTTTATATTATATACATTAAAGAACCATCAAATTAATAATGTATTGAGCAATTATTATAAAAGTAAAGTTGAATAAATTGGACTTTGCAGCTGCATGAATAAAAAAAGAAAACAAACCGATTGTGTTCAGGTAAAATACCGCTTCTGGTTGAAGAACTTGGTTAATACAGATCTACAGTTTTGGTGTAACAAGCACATGCTGAATTTAACCCATCAATCTCGTTGTGTTTTTCAGTTATCTTGTTTACACACACACTCAGATAATTCCAACAAACTATTTTCAATCTTGGGGAGGTCTAAAACATCAAGATTCATCAAAATCTCGTGGTTGAATGTTTTCATGATTACTCTACTTTCTCTATACTTCGTATACGAGAAAGTAAAAACGATTTCTCCTGTGGAAAGTGGCAGGAGAATTACTGTCAACAAAAAGAAATAAACTGAAATGTTAATCACTTGTGATTTTTTTTCTGTCCATACAGTAAAGGTTTTGTTAACCAGAACATTCCGATGTCAGGCATTTGAATTACATCTTGATATACAACAAGCACAAAGAAAAGCGGCACGTAAATCACTTTCTATTTCACACGCTTTATTGCGCCTGTAGTCCGCTTGCTCTGTCACCGCAAATGCTGTGTGAACACCTGCTCTGTGTCATCTGCTACCGTTCGCTGGGTGAATATATGCAGGCGGCTCGTGGTGGATTACTTTCTGTTTTAGTGTTAAAAGTTACAAGGGTTAGAGACTAACGGTAAGAATATTCATTCAAAAGCGAAAACTAAAAATAATTTTAGTAAATTATTTTATTTCAGTTAATCCTTCCTGCTATTTTAATCGTTTCATTTAGTTTTCGTTTTTCATTTCAGTTTTGTTAATTATTTTATTTCGGTTTACAAAAATGTTTTTTAAATAATAGTTTTTGTTAACTATAATAACCTTGCCTCACAAATCCATCTCAATATTATCATTTCGGCCACATTCAACTTCTGCACTCCCTTCACTGCCCATGTATCAGCTCACATATAGTACGTACAAACGTTAGGCACAATTACCAGCCAATCAGAACCGGCCTAGCCCCTGATTCAGCCTCAGAGCCTCATGCAGTCAAGATGCACAGTGGTGGTAAGAAACGAATGGCAGTGCCTTGTGAGACCGATGATCAGACCTCCTCATTTTACGCAACAAAAGTGATATGCGCAGGTGGGGCATCCTCCGAATGCAATCACTTTTTGAGTGTCTTGCGGATACGGGGGCTCACAGACTTTGATGTATGTAGCAAATACTGATGGTCAAATGAGACTTCATGAAGCAGAGAGGCTTTGCAGCCCAATGAGTCACCAAAGCGTTCGTCATTCAAAGCTTCATTTGACAGTGCTCACTGGAGACACCTACTGCTAAAAGTTAGGAATAACCGCCAAATCAATTAATGGTCATGAGCACAAGGTTGTGGTGCAAAAGGTAATTGCCAGAGATAACGCGGCCGTTACCACTGTAGTTAACAATAACGGTAATAATAACAATAAGTCGTAAGTTTTTTTTTTTTATGCGGAGACACACATCTCTGTATTTATATGTTCATTGCAATGTATGGATGATTGTATGTGGAAGTGATGGCTATATAAATGGATTTGACAAAAAATAAACATAAAGCAGGAGGGCTGATCTTTTAGCTGGTAGTCGGTGCTTGTGTGATGGGACTGCGCATAATCCAAAAACTGAGCAGTGTGTGCAATATGAGAGAGGGAAATTATCATTGATATTTATTGAGGAGAAGAATGTCTTTCCCTGTGGTTTGCTTCAGGCAGTTCCTTTTCTTAGAAACAACCTCCCTGGCCGTGGAGGACACCCTGCCACATGGGACCGATGTGACAGCTGGTATAGATGGGGTCACACATGGTTTTTCTTCTTCCAGGACTGAAGTGGATCCTCAGTTCTTGGAAGGTTTGTCTCACTTAAAGAACGACTAACATCATCAGATGAATCTGCAGTGGCATTTGCGTTCCTTCTGATAGATAGATAGATACTTTATTAATCCCCAAGAGGAAATTCCCATAATCCAGCAGTAGCATACTAATAAAAAAAAACAATATTAAATAAATTAAAGAGTGATAACAATGCAGATATAACAGACAATAACTTTGTATAATATTAACATTTATCCCCCCGGGTAGAATTGAAGAGTCGCATAGTGTGGGGTCTCCTCAGTCTGTCAGTGGAGCAGGACGGTGACAGCAGTCTGTCCCTGAAGCTGCTCCTCTGTCTGGAGATGATCCTGTTCAGTGGATGCAGTGGATTCTCCATGATTGACAGGAGTCTGCTCAGCGCCCGTCACTCTGCCACGGATGTCAAACTGTCCAGCTCTGTGCCTACAATAGAGCCTGCCTTCCTCACCAGTTTGTCCCTCTTCTTTATGCTGCCTCCCCAGCACACCACCAGTAGAAGAGGGCACTCACCACAACCGTCTGATCGAACATCTGCAGCATCTTATTGCAGATGTTGAAGGACGCCAGCCTTCTAATGAGGTATAGTCAGCTCTGTCCTCTCTTACACAGATCATCAGTATTGGCAGTCCAGTCCAGTTTATCATCCAGCTGCACTCCCAGGTATTTATAGGTCTGTGCCCTCTGATGATCACGGGGTCCATGAGGGGTCTGGTCCTCCTACAATCCACCACCAGCTCCTTGGTCTTGCTGGTGTTCAGTTGTAGGTGGTTTGAGTCGCACCATTTAACAAAGTCCTTGATTAGCTTCCTATACTCATCCTCCTGCCCACTCCTGATGCAGCCCACCATAGCAGTGTCAGTGTGGTTTGAGTCGCACCATTTAACAAAGTCCAAAATGAACGTGTCTGGGGACTCCTTGCTAGATGGCAACAGTACTTTCTGTTTAACCTGATTTCACACACGTGCTCCACCACCAGCTCCTTGGTTTTGCTGGTGTTCAGTTGTATCTGCTCGGTTCAACAGCGTTGTCCAGCAGATGGTACATTTCACCTTAGAAAAATCTGTAAATATGAAAACTTGGATAACATTATTCTTCAGATTATATAATCAGTTTAAATATGTCCATAGAAGTCAACAGAACTAACAAACACTTACTGCAGCTGTTTGCAGGTTCATCTGCTGCTCCTGAGCTGAACTGTGGCTTCGCTAGATGTTTCAGACAGCACTTTGGTGTTCTTACTTATAGCAGCACCTTCTGCTTTGAGTCGACGTACTGCCAAACTTCACTTATTTTGGCTCAGAAAGCCACGGTTTTTTAACATTATGTCAAGCGTGGTCGCTATATCATTTCACTTGTCACTCAGTTGTAAGGGATAAAGAATTTCAGTCACTCCAACAAGGTGCAGTAACATGTAAGTAGACAATTTGCTTAGGTGTCCCAGCTTCAGTTGATTACTTAAAAACTCTCAGTCTGTCTGAATGCAGAGTTGGAACAGACTGTGTTGCTACATACTCTGAAGTACTCCTTGGACAATATTCCAGTGATGATGTCTAAAAAATAGCAATTAACAAGTGAAATGAGACAAAGCATTATTACCATAGAAGTGTAGGCCTTTTCATTTAGAGAAATTGCAAAAAAAAAATCAAAGTGTCCGAGAGTCCAGTGGTGTCCTACACAATCCAAAGGCAATTGGAAAGTGGAAGAAACTCTGACATGAAACTCGGCCAATCCGCAGACAAGCTTCTGAGGGTCACCAGCTCACTTGATGACAGGAACCTCAAAGCACAACCTGTACCAAATGTTTAAAGCTTCAGCTTGTAAGGCTTCATTTCATTGAATTGCTGTAGAACGTCTCCCATTAATGGCTCCCTGAAGAAGGCTGTCAACTACCAGGGGCGCACAGCTCCCCAAACACCCGACACAACGGGCACAGAGCCCAAGTCCAGCGCACAACAGACGTTTATTAAGAGCAGGAAACGTTTTTCCCTCCTTTCCCATCACTCAAGCACAGTACCAACAAGCACCAAATACACAGTCCCTTTCTTCTTCTTGTCTCTTCTCATCTTTTCTGCCACCAGTTCTCCCTCAAGCTTCGTCCTCTTCCTGCCAACTCTGGCACCCCGAATGGAGTGTGGCGGCCCCCTTTTTAGAGCACCCCGAAGTACTCCAAGTGTTCCACAATCTCCTTCCGGATGTGGTGGCAGCCCTTCAGTGGAGGGCTCAGCTGGTCCCCTTGCACCCCCTGGCGGTGGCCACCGGCTACAACAGTGTTGAACAGCGCAGCAAACCAGTGTAGCTGCCCTCTGTCATCCGGTGGGAGGCATTACTCCATGCAGACTCCTTCCCCAGTCCTTCTGTTACAAAGGAGTCCCAGCTGTCCATCATAAAGGCCCATTTGTAATATTACCCACAATCCACTAGATTGATTCAGATCCTACCTCTCGGGCCGCACTCAGTTTGTTGTGCTTAAAACTTTCACCGCTGTCACTTCAGGTGGGCTCTGTCCTGGGGCCCCTTCTTTTCGTTATTGATCTCCTTCCCCTTTCGTAAATCTAACCTTAGCTTCCACTGTCATGCTGATGACCCCCAGCTCTGTCTCACTAGCAAACCTACTTTTTCTTCCTTGCTTATTGATTGCACAGCAGAAATCAAATCCTGGTTTTCTTCAAATTCTCTTAATTTAAATGACAAGTGACAAGACGGAGGTTCTCCTCGTTGGTACAAAACCCACAATATCCAGAGCTGATCCTTTTTCATTTCTTATTGATAATTCCTCTGTCTCCCCCTCCCCACAGGTGTCATCCTTGACCGTTCTTTATCCTTTCAGTCCCACATCAGTAACATCTCCCAGTCTCCATATTTCCACCTGCGTAATGTTAATCGTATTCGCCGCCCGTCCTTCACTCCCCACACCACTGCTATCCTCGTTCATAGTCTTGTCACTTCTCGTCTCCATTATTGCAATTCCCTTTCTTTTGGTCTTTCTCACAAATCTCTTTATAAGCTTCAACTGGTCCAGAGTTAATAATAATAATAATTCTGTGAATTTCTATTGCGTTTTTCTCACCACTCAAAGCGCTCAGCAGTTGCAGGTCAAGGGCCCAACAGAGCAGAGTCCCTACTGGCATTTACGGGATTCGAACCAACAACCTTCTGACTGCCAGTGCAGATCCCTAGCCTCAGAGTCACCACCCCGACACAGAATTCAGCTGCCCACCCGCATCATTACTGGAGCCCCTCTATTCACCACATCACTCCCATCATGCAGCAGCTTCACTGGCTTCCAGTTCAGTTCTGAATTCAATTCTAAATCCTCCTGTTAACTTTTAAGGCTCTCCACAGCCTCGCCCCTCCATATCTGTCTGACCTCCTCCATGTTGCCATTCCCTCCCGTACCCTCAGATCCTCTTCCCCCACCAGAGGGAGCACAGCATTCAGTTGCACTGGAACTCACTACCACCTGAGCTTAGCCATATTGAATCCTTTCAATTTTCAAATCCAAACTTAAAACTCATTTGTTTTTCTCTTTGACTACAATTGCTCTGTCAGATTTTAAATTTAGTATTTTAGTTTTGTTCATAATGTGTGTTAGGGCGGCACGGTGGCGCAGTGGTAGCGCTGATGCCTCGCAGTTAGGAGACCCGGGTTCGCTTGCCAGGTCCTCCCTGTGTGGAGTTTGCATGTTCTCCCGTGTTCGCGCGGTTTCCTCCCACAATCCAAAGACATGCAGGTTAGGTGGACTGGCGATTCTAAATTGGCCCGAGTGTGTGCTTGGTGCGGTGGGTTGGCACCCTGCCCGAGATTGGTTCCTGCCTTGTGTCCTGTGTTGGCTGGGATTGACTCCAGCAGACCCCCGTGACCCTGTATTCGGATTCAGCGGGTCAGAAAATGGATGGATGGATAATATGTGTTTTATCTATTGTTCGGTGTCCTTCAGTGTTTAGAAAGGCGCCTACTAATAAATAAAATGTATTATTATTCTGTAATTTCCTTTTTTCTTCAGCTTTAGCTAACCTAAACCTTAAATGTAAACCTCTGGCAGTTTACTGCTTACCTTTTCACCATTTTAGGTCATTCACTGCATTTCCGCCGATGACATTTGACAAAAAACTGCAAAAATCGAGGTGAGCATTTCATACAACAACATGCACACAATTTGTAATAAGAACTATAAAATGTATAATACGAACCTGAATGTGAAGCAAACCGCTGCTTCTCTAAACCCCTCGGCTGTTTGCTAAAATGTGTATGCCTTGTAAAACAAACGGGCGCACTGAGAACTTTGGTGACTTCTTTTTTTAATGGACATTGTGACTGATGCCTTAAACAGATTCCAGAAATTAAGAGAATTGGACAAAATGACCACTCAGTACAAACACTGCAGCACCTCTGGGTTCGGACCTGAGCACCTTGTCCTGCCCTTCATTTCAATTCAGAGCGATGTGCAGGAGCACCGAGCCGTCATAAACGTTGAGAGGAAGGCAAAGAAGTAGAAGGTGCAACACAGATAACGATCCGTCAACGACCGCAGTAATATTAATAATAATAATTAATTCTCAAAGTGACATCCTTATTGTAGGAGGCACAGACATTAAATGGACGGATCGACTCCAAGTATAAGCGTCTGTCAAATGGGCTTCCATTAAAACCCCGAAGCTCTCGTCCTCTGTTGGCCACCATCTTTGACTTGATGGTTCTGCTGCTTCACATTCATTGTGGTGGCAAGTATTACAATTGCGGCTCTTTCTCTTCCATTACCCCGGAATGTCTCACAGTTTAAAAGTAAAGCATCTTTAATACTTTGGGTTCAAGTTTAACTTTTGTGTTTTATTAGTTCAGAATGTTAAAAAAAGGAATAAAGTTACATGACAGTGTCACCCTTAAAATGCTCCGTTGTCACCTGCACCAGTCAATATGGCAGCATGGGGGGGGTTTTTACAAGATGTTTGGGGGGAGGGACGGGGCTTAGGCCAGCTAAATGACCCCCTGCTGGAGCTGGGCCTGGGTGTAGAGACCACCTTGCTGCTGTGTGTGAGATAATGGCAGCTGAAAGACCCCCGATAGTTCCTGTGTCCTCATGTGGTATAGCGGGTCCACAGCTCGTTTAGTAAAGGCCATTTTAAATAAATAACCACTTAGCGAGGGGGCGTTGGGCCATGGCCAGCGGCGGGATGATCAGCGGTGTGGGCATTTCTCACCGAGTGCACAGGTGAGGGGCTGCCCACATCCGTGATTGTCCCGTGGCTAATTTGCTGCAGCTGCTACGGTCCTTCGTTGCTTAAATAGAAGCGCGAGTCGGTTGGAAGGGGGGAAAAAAAAGAACGAGAGAGAAAAGGAAGAGGACGGAGGTTAGAGGGAGCGAGGAAGCAAGTCGGAGAGAGAGACAGAGACACGCAGAGCGTGTGGGCCAGCGAACGAGCGCTCGCGGGCAGTTGCGAGGAAGCTGGGTGTTAGGCGTTTGAGTTGTTGTTGCTCCCGCTGAGCGACCACGTAGCGGGAGTGACCAGGGGAAGGCGACGAGCCGCAGAAGGCCGCAGAAAGGCAGCGGAAGTCGGGAGGCTTGGTGGTTGGAGTCCCCAATGTGAGCGACCTGGCCGTTGGTGGAAACCAAGTCTCGGGGACTGGGATCGGGAGGCCGCCAGTCTCGTGTAAGTGCCGAGAAAAGGGCAGCTGCAGAGTGAGAGTGGCTCCCCTGTTGCGAAGCCTGGACAGGGAGAAGCAGGGGAGTCGCAAGTTAAAAGAAGCACTGGGATCGTTGCTGTTTTTAAAGACTGCTTCCTATTTATTTGAACGTTTTAACCTCGTTTTGAAGGATTGTTTTTTTTTTTTGTGTGTGTTTTTAACCTCCACGTTTATCTTTAATTGGATTATTTATGGAATTCTGAAAGCACTGCCCTATATTTATTGAACACTGTTTTTGTTGACTGTTGTAATAAAAGCACTTTTACTTACTTGTTGCCTCCACTGACTAGCTCACTCGGTAACCTTATCAACGGTATCGGGTTCAAGAGCTTCCAAAAATCAGATGGGAGCGTGGAGCCAGAACCCGCATCGTCACACCTCATTCTTTTTTCTTTTTTTTTTTTTTTTGCACATTGGACTTTTTCGTTTTGGTTTCCTAGTGACCTTTGACCTTTGCTCGTCCCTGATTAATGGCTTTGTCTTGGTTTCCTGATCCATTTTTTTTTTTCTTTTCCTTGGCCTTACAGTTTTTCCTTGCTGTGTGGCAGCGGCAGGTCTGGTGTAGCGAATGATGTGAGTCTCTTCAGGCTTCTTTTCACAAGGATGCTAACTGTCAGAGACGTGGGGCGGCCTTACAGTAGCAAGCAAGGAACAGAAGTTTAAACTGAAACCAAACTTTGTCCATGTGTTAGACGCTCACACATTAAAGTTCTGCCAAGTGCAGCGTCTACAGAGCACAGCTGGTTAGAGGCTGCCGGGGTATCAGAGGGGTCTCGAGGGGACAGGGCAGCATCTGTTCAGCCTGTGCTTTTATTGCAGTCGATATATTGAACCACTCCGCTTAAGAGTCAATATGGAGTGCTGTCTGTGTGTGCCCTGAAGGGGGCATCTGCTCGATTGTGGACGGCCACTCGGGACTAAAGTCTGGGGCTAATTTTTGACCCCAACTGAGGCTGCTGTATGTATCTGTGTTTGTCGTTCAGGGCCGTGTCCTGGAGCTCAAATGGAGGAGCTGGAGCAGTTCTGGTCCATATTGATCAAGGAATCACAAAGTTCCCTCAAAAATCTCAAGTTTGGGCCCACTGTTATTAATAGCAATAAAAGCATTTTATCAGTTTTCCTAATTTAGGAAACTACACTAATCTTCATCAGGATTTAGGAGAGCCAATGAGATGTTCTAATTCGCCAGGAGCTGGTAGAAGGTGGCACTCAGGCAGGGATTGGCGTACACCTTCCGTGAAAGGCGTTTCAGAAATGTCCTCCTTGGGCATCTTTTCTTGGCTACAGAGTAGGAAGGAGAAAATAACTTTAGTGAGACAATCAGGACACTGAAAGGGTCAACATGATTTCAGAAACACCACACGAATAGCAGCAGCTAAGTTTCAGTATAAATGGTGAGAGACTTACATTAATGTTCTCTCTGGGGGCCTTGTTTGTTGTTTGTCTCAGTGTATGCGCCGACCGCCGTGAGTGATGTCTCAGTTATGGAGACATTTTATTGGCAACTCGGTGGTTGATGGGTGTCTGTGAGGTGACACTGCTCTGGTCGTGGCCAGTGGCACTGACAGGGTTTGTCTGTGAGAATTGTGTCAGTCCCGGTAGGTCTGGCGACCGTGATGAAAGTGGCTCTACGTTCCTCGATCACAATCCTAGTGGGCAGACATTTACAGAAGTGCCCAGTTTGTGAATTCTGACCACATACTTGTTGTTGCTACTCTGAAGATCCAGCTTAGGTCCAGTAGGCTAACATCTACTTGGAAAAAAGAGGATGGACTGGCCAGACTCCAAGATCAGGCTGTATCTGATGAGTCTGCACACAGTTTGTATGAGGAACGTGCAGTCTTGGGAGCGACTGCTGATCCTAATGTGATATGGGGGGACCTTCCGTGACAAGACCCTCAAAGTTGCTGAGGGTTGTGTTTGGGTTGCCTGTGTTTCATCTCGCAGGGCACCCTGGATTTCATCGAGAGGAGTTGCAGTGCATGGCTTGATGGGCACTGATTGGTAAACAGGACTTGTTGTCCCCATCTGGAAAGAGAAGGCTGATCGCCTGGATTGCGGCAACTACAGGGGGATAAAACTGCTCTCGGTGCCGTGCAAAGTCCTTGCCAGGCTCATCCTCAATAGGATTCATTCTCACTTGCTCATCTACCAGTGACCGGAGCAGTCTGGTTTTACACTTAAGAAGTCTACCTTCAAGCACATCCTGGCACTGAGTGTTGTCATGGAGCGCGAATGCGAATATCAGCAGAGTTTCTTTGCAGCGTCTGTCGATTTTAGTCAAGCGTTCAACTCAGTTGATGGAGCTGCACTGTGGGACATCCTGAGACTTCACGGGATCCCCTCAAAGTTACTGGATATCAAGACCGGCCTGTACACTGGTGCTGTGAGTGCCATGCAGAGTGGAGGCCGAAGACCCCGTGTTGATTCTGGGGTTTGTCAGCAGTGTGTTCTGCTCCTACTCTTCAGTGCTTGCATGGACTGGATGGTGGGCAGGTCCTGGGGTCCAGTGGCTGTGGGGCATCAGTTGGTGAAGAGAGCTTCACTGATCTTGACTTTGCTGATGATGCTGTGATGTTCGTGGAGTCAATGGAGACCCTGATCGGGGCTCTTGAGAGACTGAGCGAGGAGTCTGAGTGTCTGGACTTGTGACTGTCCTGATAAAAACCAAGAGCCAGGCCTTTAATCACCTCTTGGGCACGGCCATCAGCAGTGTGTCTGTCTGCGGAGAGAGTGTCAACCTTGTTGGGAGGTTTACTGACCTGGGCAGTGACATTCATGTGACTCTGGTGACTCTTCCTATGAAGTTAGTAGACGGATTGGGTGAGCATGGGGGTCATGAGGTCACCACAACGGGGGGTGTGGTTCTCCCGATATCTCTGCAAAAGGACGAAGGTCCAAGTCTTTGGAGTTCTGGTGCTTCCAGTTTGTGAGACATGGATGCTATCCAGTGACCTGAGACGAAGACTGGACTCCTTCATGCAAATCTCTTCAGAGAATCCTTGGGTCCTGCTGTTTTGACTTTGTGTTGCTCACAGAGTCCCAAATGAGGCACATGACCTGCATTGTGAGGGAGCGTCAGGTATGCCACTACGGTCATGTGATGTGATTACCTGAGGGTGACCCTCATTGTTGAGGACCCAAGCAGCTGGACCAGGCCAAGGGGACGCCCATGTAACACCTGGATGCACCAGATAGATGGTCATTTGTGTGAGGGACTGGACCACATGTCTGCCTGGGATACTGAGCTGTTTAATAATAATAATACATTTTGTTTAATAGGTGCCTTACTTAACACTCAAGGTCTCCTTACAATAAAATGAAACAACAGCAATAAGATATAAAACCAAAGAAGACAATAAAATCAAATAGCAATAAGGTACAGAGGTCGTAGGAAACCTCAAAGATAATGGGTGGTAAACTCCTTGAAAAGACAAGTTTTGAGGGCAGTTTTAAAAAGTGTTATTGAGTCAAGCTGAGGGATATGAAATGGAAGAGAATTCCCGAGTTGAGGGGCACAATGACAGAATGCTCGAGCTCCCATTGAACAGACGTTGACGTATGGTACAGAAAGTGGAGCTGCAGGTGAGGATCTGAGTGAACGTGAGGAGTGTCAGTCTGTCAGTCAGAGCTTTAAATGTTAAGAGTGGGATTTTTGTATCGTATTTAGTAGTAAACAGGGAGCCATTAAAGTTGGGAGAGAATCGTAATATGTTCAGTGGATTTAAAACAGGTTATTATCCTAGCAGTAGAATTTTGAATAAGTTGTAAGTGATGGATAAGTGGGGTTTTTTTTTGGGATGCCAGATACAGCATTACAGTAATCTATACGTGCGGTGACAAAGACATTAACCAATAATTCAGTACTGTGTTGCGTAAGAACAGGACGAAGACTAGAAATGGTTCGGAGATGGTAGAAGGCAGTCCGAGAAATGTTACTTATATGGAAAGAGAAAGAGAGGGTACTGTCTAGAATGGCACTGTGACGGTGCGGGTCCTGCTCCAAGCCCCCTCTTCTCATTTGGGAGCCTCTCGAACCCGACACCATCGATAGTGTAACTAGATGAACTTGGCAAGATGGGGACAACTCACACTTGTAGCAAGGAGATGGGGTAAAAGTGCTTTTATTAAAACAAAAAGAAGACAAATGTTCCAAAAGGCGTGCAGTGCTCCAAACGTTAATAAATGATCCCATTAAAACAACACTGAAGTGGAGGTTAAAATGTCAATAAAGAATTCAGTTAAAAACAAGGTTAAAATACCGACAGGAGGGTTTAAAATCTTCCATTCCCCGATGCTTCTGTCTTCATACCGACGCCTCTCCGGCTTATCCTTCCTAGCAACACAGAGAGATGCACACCAACAGGCGTAGACATTCCTTATAAACTGGCCCATGTCCCTGCTGTCTGATCCACAGCGTTCCATGGGGAGCCACTGGACCCTGCTCTTCCTCCCAACGCTGCCAATCCAAGCTTCACCTGGTGAGAAGACATCCCGGAGTGCAGCGATCACTCCTGATCCGAGCTGTTCTGCTGGAGTGATCCTCATGCCTCCTCCTGAGGCACCATCCTTCTTCCTAAATAAGTGCCAGTTTACTCCAGCTCCTGCCTCTATGGGTCTCTTTTTCCGTTGATCTCCTATGCCGACCCGTACTTATACGGCTCTGTGGACACAGCGGCTCAATCACGCACTGCAGGAAGCCATTGAAGCAATTGAGAAGGACCGAACCCTCACGTGCAGGTGCGACTCGCCCCAATGAACTCATTGGAGACCAACGTGGCCACATGGAAGTGTTCTAAAAACCGGCCATTCTTTCGGAGCCTTGTAACTGCTATATGACAGGCGCCCAGGTTCTTAACCTGGGAGGAGATGTTTGTGTTAATGTTCATTAAAATGGAAGAACGGTTAACCTTAGCAAGGTGTAAATTTAGAACCAATGAGGAGCACCTCAGTTTTATTGGTATTTAATTGGAGAAAATTGTGAGTCATCCATGACTTTATGTATTTGGACACATGCCATTGGAGTATTTCGAGGGAAAACAGAAGTGGATTTAGTGGATAGATAAAGCTGTGTGTCATCAGCGTAACAATGAAATTTAATATCCCGGTATGGAAAGAGATTACTTATTGGGAAGATGGAAATGAGAAAAAGAAGAAGCGGCCCCTAAACAGAACCCTGCCACACTCCCTGACTAACGACTGCACTTTCAGGATACGAGCAGCCCACATATATTCATCCAGTGAACAGTGGCTGGTGTTCAAACACCATTTGCGGTGACGGAGCAAGCTGACTACGGGCACGTAAAGCGTGTGAAATAGAAAGCGATTTACGTGCCGCCTTTCTTTGCTCTTGCAGTATATCAAGTGTGAAAGGCGCTATTTAGGCCTCCGACCCGACATAGACTGATAGCGGAGGCACATGTAAAAATAAACAAAGATTTATTTTCTTTGTCTGTGGGCTACGCCTTCCTCGTACCCACAGACACAACAGAGTCCCGAAAGCACACAAAAGCAAACGTGACTCTTTTCTTCCTCCACTCCTTGCAGGCAGCTTCATCCTCCTCTTCCCGACTCTGCCGCCCCAATGAGTGGCTTCAGGGTCCCATTATAGCCACACCCGGAAGTGCTTCAGGTGACAATTAACCTAATTAAGGCTGCATTACGGCCCACACAGGCTCAGGAAGCTGTGCAGCTCCCCCTGGCGGTGGCCTTGGAGCCCAACAGGGATGTGGCCCCGATGCAACCCAGGGCAGCTGCCACCAAGTGTTCCGGGGGACGTAGTGTGCATCCCATGGCTGCTCCCCCATATCCAGTGTCAAAGGGGCATCCCAGCCAGGCATGGGTCCCGGCCATCCGCCACACAAGATTTAATTCAAATGCCTGAAATCGGAATATGCTGGTCAACAAAACCTTTACTGTATGGACAGAAAAATCACGAGTGAGTAATGTTTCAGTTTATTTCTCAGGTGCCTGCTTTTTGTTGACAGTAATTTAAATGCCACTTCGCAGAGGAGAAATCATTTTTACTTTCTTGTTTATGAAAGTATAGTAATCATGAAGATTTTGATGAGTCTTGACGTTTCTTACCTCCCCGAGTCCAAAAATACCGTTGTTTGGAATTATGTCTGTGTGCGTGTAAACACAATAACTCATTTGGTTGTTAAACTAAATTTGTAGATCTGTGTTAACTTCTGGGCCAAATCCATCAACCGGAAGTGGTACTTGACCTGAACACAAACTCGATTTTTATTTTTTTTTTCCATGCAGCTGCAGGGTCCAATTTATTCAACTTTATATAAAAATATAATCACTGTCTTGCGATTTACTCCTCAAATATCCATCCCCATATCTGAGTATATGAGAAAGTTGAGGGGAGACCATTCACAATTTTTTAAATTAAAACGACACTGATCGAGAGACGGATTAGGTCATCAGACAAGATCAGCGTATTGTTGCTGACCAATCACTTTTGCTTTAAAAATGTCGTTTAACAACAAAGCGATAGAAACTTTGTAAGATTCCTGAGTTGGCAACGTCTCTACTGAACTACAGGTATGTAGGCGAAGAGAGTCTGCCAACTGGTGAAAAACTAAACCTGCTAATGTGTTTTTGTATTTATTCTATATTTGTTCATTTATCTTTTTTTGTTCATATTCACAGCTCAGAATACCTGATACTGTGAAAATAATGCAGTAGCAGAATTATATTTTAAAATATTTGTCCCTCTTTTTTCCATGTTTCTCTCTCTCAAAATAGATAGTTGAAATATCATATTCTTTTTTTTTCTTCATATCAGTCATATCACACTGCCTTGCTGCCTTGCATCCAAACCTGCTGTGGTCGGCTCCAGGTTTCCTGCCATCCTACTCTGGATAAACAGGTTTACATCATGTCATATGCATTGTTCTTAATCTCAGATGCTGTCTCTGTCATTTTGTGCCCCTCCATACTCTTATGACCTGCTCTTGCTCTGCTCATTAAGGGTTTACTCTTCTTATGGTGGGCTATTCAAGTCTCACTGCCCCTAACTTCATACTACATGCTTGTTTTCTTGGTTTCCCTCAATACAGCCAGGTGGGGTCTGCACACTGATTCAAGACCCCTGTTCTTCCTTTCATCATCACACAGTAGACTCTCTTTTCTGATTTTTTTTCAAGATGGCAAAATTCTGTCTATAAATTGTTTGTGCCTGAGATGGAATTGGAGATCAGTATGGCTGGTAGAAAATAACAAAGCCCAGTATGGGAGATTTTTGAATGCGATATTGAAGGCATTCATTATAAGCACATTATCTTGGAGCGGGATATGTTGTGTGCTGTAGACATTTTGAGTAAAAAAACCCTTAAACCTTCAAATTCACCTCAATTTCATTACAATGTGGCCCATTCTGGGCAAGAAAAGGAAAAGATAAAAAGTGTCAACAGGCAGTGCAGTTTTATTCAGCAAAAATGACATTGAAAATAGTTTAAAAAATATCAAATTGTGTAAAATTGTTCCTATTCAGTATCTGGTTTTGATCATGCTCATTTTTATCGGACTAAAACAAAACCAAACAGTAAAGTGTGTCGTGTAGTAAGATTCCATTAACATTAAACTCAAATCCAAATTCGTTAACTGTCTGATTGTGACACAAAACTAAACTCAGTCGGAGCTCCATGCCATAATTACTAAAGCTGAAACTAATAGATAGAAAAATAAAATAGAAATGACTTTGTGAAATAAAAACTAAATTAAAACAAAAAATCGGCGATAAAGGAAAACTAAAACTAAAGTGAATTTACAAGTAAGGTCAGAAAAAATATAGAAATAAAAACGAATATAAAAAGGCAAAACTATAATAACCTTGAATACAACAAAAAAAGTTATAAAGTTAAATGAAAACCCGGTACAAGAGTACGGAGTGGTGGATCTGCGTTCAAATTCCCATTACTGCCAAAGAGGGTACTACTCTGCTGGACCCTTGAGCAAGGCCCCTGTGCTGCAATTGCTCCAGGGGTGCTGTATGATGGCTGACCCTATGCTCGGACCCCAAATGAAAATTCATAATACAAGAAATTGTATAAGGTGAAATAAAGAACAAACAATGGAGAAACAATAATTGTGGTGGAGAGAACAACAGGGTCAAAACTGAAAGGACACGTGAGAAAAGAGCACAAGAATGTCTCACCTGACTGGCGTTCAGAGTGGTGTGTTTTGTCTAATTTTTTTGTATTAATGTCTCTTTTATTATTATTAGCTGCCCCCTGCTGCTCTGCCCACTTAGTAGCGAAACAGGACAAACTTTTAAAAATCAATGAAAACAAACCAGTATCACTAGCTAAGCGGAGGCAAGGTACTCTCCAAAACATGGGCAGAGGTTAAACTGACTCAAACGGAGACTGGCACGTGAATGAGGAGGGTCCCGCCTGGCTCCCTACCCCTCATGTCACACTTTCCCCCTGCCCTCGGCCCGCAGCCTCTGTCTCAGATTAGCGAGAATAAATCGCTCCTGCAAGCAAACTCTGATTCTAAGCGCATGTTGTATGGGTGGTCCCCCAAGGGGGGGGCACCTGCCAGTCACCACCATGAACTGCCCTCCACCCTATTTATAGGAGGGCTGTCCATAGTTCCCGGTGGTGGAGGGTCTCTTGTGTCTAACTGTACTTTCTGCTTTGGGATTTCTTGGATTTTTTGAACCTGTGCCCTGTTAGGTGGCACGGTAGCGCAGTGGGTAGCGATGCTGCCTCACAGTTAAGAGACCCGGGTTCGCTTCTCAGGTCCTCCCTGTGTGGAGTTTGCATATTCTCCCCGTGTCTGCGTGGGTTTCCTCCGGGTACTCCGGTTTCCTGACACAGTCCAAAGACATGTAGGTTAGGTGCATTGGCAGTCCTAAATTGTCCCTGGTGTGTGTGTGTGTGTGCCCTGCGGTGGGCTGGCACCCTGCCCGGGGTTTGTTTCCTGCCTTGCGCCATGTGTTGGCTAGGATTGCCTCCAGCAGACCCCCGTGACCCTGTAGTTAGGATATAGCGGGTTGGATGATGGGTGGATGGGTGGATGTGCCCTGTTATTCAACTTTGCCTTTGGATTCTCGATTTGGACTTTGCTTGCTGTGGATCATCTTGCCTTCTCAGGCAGTTCTTTTGTGCTGCAAGGAACTTCTGATGTTACAGAGCATGTTGTAAAAATAAATCCCTCATTTTATAAAAATTATTCAAGGCCCCTTTTGTAGAGGGTGGCGCAGGGAAACGGGAAATTTTCAATAGACGTTCAATACACGAATAAAGACGTTATAAAATACGTTAAATGATGAAATGTATTGTGCAGGATATGCAATTAATGATGGTAATCAATATTCATTTTATGTTTTGAAGAAAACAACATCGTGAAGGTGTCGTCCATTTCTCATTCTGACAGCCTGTTGTGGAAATTCTGCATTGTGCTATGGCACACATCAAGGGGTGTGCCAGCAATGTCCTCATCAGTCCTCCTTTGTAGTTGAGCAGTGGTTGCAGGACGTCTGCAGTACACTTGGCTGTTAAGATGTCCCCACAGACACAAAAATCACAAACATTGAGGCTGTGGAATGTCGCCATTGGCTTGAAATGACGCGCCTTCCAAACAATCGTCGAATAGCTGGCATCGATTGTCATGCTGTATGCTAAGTGGCTCTGTCCTGTTGACACTGCATGTTTTTGATATTCAGACGTGTGACAGAGATGTGACTGTCATTTTTTTTTTTAAATAAAGAACCCATGACACCAAGCGGTGACCCAGCACATCATACTGTCACCTGGGTGCTGTGTACTGGACACTGGTTTAGCTGAAAAGGATTTTCCTGTGCCTATTAACGGATATCCGTTAAGGTGAAAATGGGCTTCGTCTGACATCCACGAGTCGTTAATGAAAGTGGATTCCCCGTTGACTAGAGGCAACAATTGCTCACCAAACTGTTGGCACGACACGTGGTCATTGAGTGGGAGTTCCTGCACAATCTGCGGTTTGTAGAGGTGGATCTTCAACTCATGGCATATTCTTTGCACGCTTCGCTGCCCCAACTGTAGCGATGATACGTGGTGTCGAACGGAGCCGCGAGGGCTCCTCACGATGGCAGCCTCGATATTCTCTGGTGTGCAGGCCTTTCGAGGCACCACCTGGGGACTTCTTTTTTTTAAGGCTGATCCCGTTTCTTTGAAATTACGCACCCTTGTGGTAATCGTATGAGCAGACGGGACGCGATTGTGACGTCCTAACTGGTGATTCCCCTTTGCGCAGCAGTCACCCTATCAATAGTCTTATCAAACGCTCGTTACGCGCCACTCTGCTGCTCCATTAGAACAAATCGCAAGGGGTCCTAAACGAGGTCACATTGGTCCCAGAACAACTGCTGACACCCCAGGGTCGCCAACACCTCCTTTCAAAATTTCCCGTTTCCCTGCGTCTCCCTGTATTTAGTTGGCGTTTTGACGGTATTTCCCCGTCTAGAGGACAACCTTTGAAAGTACTTTGGGGACTTGTGGCCGGGGCCCTTGCATTACTCCGCCATTAGTCGAGTTGAAGCTCAAGCTCCAGTGAAGATGGACGATCCGTTGTGCGATTGCTCCGCTGGTAAACAACACGCCATAGTGAGATTTCTTTTGTGCAGAGAAAGTGAAACCTGCTGAAATTCACTGAAGGATGTCGGCTCACTATGGATGGGAAAACAGCAGTTTATGAACAGGGTTTGAAGTGTGTGACGGATGGCCAGGGCCCTTACCCAGCTGGGACGCCTCTATACTGGAAGGACCCGGGCAGGGAGCGTATCCAGAGCATTACCTCCCCCGGGGCGCGAGGTGGCAGTGGTGCCTTGGACTCCCGCTGAGCTGAATGGGAGCTGGAGCTTGATACAGCCCTGTTGGGATCCGTGGGCGCTGCCAGTGGGTACTGTGGCTGCTGCTGAGCCCTTATGGGCAGCTCTTCCGCCTCACCCAGAAGTGGTGCCAGAAATAGAACGACGAGCACCTGGAGAATTTCTGGGTGTCATAAAAAGAGCCAGAGTCGGGTGGGAGAAGACATAGCTTACTCGGAGGAGTGGAGGAAAAGAGAGAAAGAAGAAGAGTTTTGTGCTGTGCTTTTAAACTGTGCTGTACCAAAATCTTCAACCTCTCCTTAATCCTGGCAGTCATTCCGTCCTGCCTAAAATCAGCCAAAATCATTCCAGTGCCGAAGAAGTCTCCTATCGCCAGCCTAAATGATTATCGCCCTGTGGCCCTCACTCCGGTAATCATGAAGTGCTTCGAGAGACACATCAAGGACTATCTCCCCCCCAAGACTCTGATCCCTACCCATTCGCATATCGCACAAACAGATCCACAGAAGGTGCCATCGCCGTAGCTCTCCACTCTGTGCTGAGCCATCTGGAGCAGCAGCAGAGCTACGTCCGTCCGGATGCTCTTTGTGGATTACAGCTCAGCTTTCAATACAATCATTCCTGACATTCTCATCACCAAACTGGTCACTCTTGGCCCCCCAGATCTCCCACGTCTCGCATGTGTCTGGAGAAAAGACTTTCTTACCAAGCGACTCCAGACGGTGAGACTCAACAACAACAACATTTATTTCTATAGCACAAAGTGCTTTACATAATAAAGAATAGAAAAATAAAAGACAAAATAAGAAATTAAAATAAGACAACATTAGTTAACATAGAAAAGGAGTCAGGTCTGATGGCCAGGGTGGACAGAAAAAAAACTCCAGATGGCTGGAGAAAAAAATAAAATCTGCAGGAGTTCCAGGCCACGGAATTCTACGTAACATAAATGAAGCAGTCCTCTTTGTAGTTACGGTTCTCACGGAGTCACTGGATGTTGATGGTCATACAGACTTCTGGCTTTTAATCCATCCATCATTGTTGGAACATCACAGTGCTTTGAGTAGACGGATACCGGAAAAGGAAACCGAAGAGAGAGTAGAGGTTAGTATGGACTCGGCCCCCACCACTCCTCCATTCGCACACTGAACACCGGTACCCCACAAGGCTGTGTGCTGAGCCCCCTCCTGTACTGCAGTCCGGCCCACAACAACCACCTCATCGTCAAGTTTGCTGACGACACCACGGGGGTCGGACTCATCTCAAAGGGAGACGAGGCAGCTTACAACAACAACAACAACAACAACATTTATTTCTATAGCACATTTTCATACAAACAGTAGCTCAAAGTGCTTAACGTATTAAAGAATAGAAAAATGAAAGACATAATTATAAAAAATAAATCAACATTAACATCGAATAAGAGTAAGGTTCAAAGGCCAGGGGGGACAGAAAAAACAAAAAAACTCCAGACGGCTGGAGAAAAAATAAAATCTGTAGGGATTCCAGACCATGAGACCGCCTGACCAGTCCCCTCTGGGCAGAAAGGAGGAGAGGAGGTCCTGAAGTTGGCAGCCTGCTGTTCAAAGAACAATCTGGCTCTGAACACCAGGAAAACCAAGGAGATCATTGTCGACTTCAGGAGGCACAGCACCGACTCAGCCCTCCTTTACATCAACGGCGAGTGTGCGGAGAGGGTCCATACCTTGGGGTTTCTCAGCGTCCTGATCTCCGGCACAGACAACATCACAGCAGTCATCAAGAAGGCTCAGCAGCGGTTACACTTCCTGAGGGTCCTCAGAAAGCACAACCTGCTACTGACCTTCTACCGCTCGTCCATTGAGACCCTGCCGACGTACTGTATCACAGTATGGCAACATGGCAGACAGAGAGTAGTAAAGGCAGCACGGAAGATCATCGGCTGGGTGGATGGACATTTACACCTCAGCAGAGCAAAAAACATCATGAAGGAGAGCTCTCACCCTGGCTCTGATCTGTTTGACCTGAGGGAGGCGCTACAGGTGCGTCACAACAAGGACAAACAGACTCAAGAGCAGCCATAACGATTCTAAACTCACACATGCACTGACTACACAGGCTAACCCCCCAACCCCTGGACTTCCTTCTATCCATCATCTGTGAAATATCCAATATCTAAATGGTACTGATACTAATATCTGTATACTGTACAATATCATTACTCTGGGGGTCCAGCATTTGCTACTCACTGCACATGATCATCATTATTGTGCAATATTTAAATTGTGTGCAATGACCCAATAGTGCAATAGTTATTATTCTTTCCATATGTACAGTAGATAGCGTCACAGAACTTTTTGCACCATTTGTTTGTTTGTTTGTTTGTTTACTTGTTGTGTTCTACATATTCTGTGGTGGGCTGGCGCCCTGCCCGGGGTTTGTTTCCTGCCTTGTGCCCCGTGTTGGCTGTGATTGGCTCCAGCCGACCCCCGTGACCCTGTAGTTTGGACATAGCAGGTTGCATAATAGATGGATGTTCTCAGAGGCGGCCTTAGGAGTACGTGGGGCTTTGGGCGAGTGTCATATGCGGGGCCAAGAGCCATAAGTGTAGGCTGTATGCCGTACCACCATGCTCACGGGCTGTACGCCTTATTATTGTTAAAAAACATGGTGCCTTATGTAGGCACCATTGGCTGTCTGATTACATTACGTATTGTAATTGTTCTTATATTGATTTAGTGGCCTTTAACCAACTTAATTAATGATTCAGAAACATTTTGCACGCAAAATTAACAAACTAGATATGTATGATGAGCTGACGGTGACAAAAGAATCTCCTATCGCGGGGCCCCCCCTCAGGTCACCACCCCCAAAGGCCGCCTGTGATGTTCCACGTATATGTCTGCACTGAAGGAGCTGCTTTTAATCTCAATGTACACGTGTACAGTATAGTGACAATAAAAGGCATTCTATTCTATTCTATACTTGTGGGAAACGGGGAAGGCGTTTCTCCCACGTAGGAAAAGAAAAATAAAAAGCGCGTGTGCTTGCACTTGTGCCTCTGCGTCTGACTGTGTCGGGATTGGGCGGCAGGAGCGCCCTCTGAAGATCCACAGTGCTTTTGGGACTCTATCTACAGAGCGGATCAGGATTTACATTCCTAGCCGTCCTTTTATCCCATTGAGTCGATTAAGAGGCCACGCCCCTAGCAACGCTGGAAGCAACCTAGCGATGGAAATAAACTCCTACCAAGTCATGACAAGATGGACCATTAAAGGACAAAGAGAGAGGGGGCCTAAATAGACCCTTGAGGCACTCCATTGGTCACAGAAGCAGAGGAAGAGGAAAACTTATTAGTATTGACAGAATTTCAATATTTCAATTGAGTGAGGGCAGTGCCTTGAATGCCAACCAAATGCTCCAAACGATTTAACAAAATGGTGTGGTCACTTGTTAGATCCGGTCGGGTCAGACATGCGCCGTCCTCGGCATCGACTGCCATCACAGGGTCACTCATCACAGAGCCGATTCCATACTTTGATGTGCTGTGAAACCCGATAGGAATTTTCCAAAAAGCTGATGTTTGTTTAGGAAAGCCAGGAGCAGTAAGTTTGCGGCCTTTTCTAGGATTTTAGCAATAAAAGGTAACTTGGGACCCGGGTTCGCTTCCCAGGTCCTCCCTGCGTGGAGTTTGCATGTTCTCCCCGTGTCTGCGTGGGTTTCCTCCCACAGTCCAAAGACATGCAGCTTAGGTGATTGGTGATTCTAAATTGTCCTTGGTGTGTGGAGAGTGTGTGTGCCCTGCCCGGGGTTTGTTTCCTGCCTTGCGCCCTGTGTTGGCTGGGATTGGCTCCAGCAGACCCCCATGACCCTGTGTTATGATATAGCGGGTTGGCTGATGGATGGAAGGTAACTTGGTGGTAGGGGGAAGAGTTGATGGATCAAGATTTGGTTTTTGAAGCACAGGCGGTTTTGTGGCTGGCTGGCACAGCACCCGACACTGGACAACAGATTATCCTTTCTTTTCAGACCTCTTGTGCTTCATTGCTTGCTCTTGTTTTCATTACTACACTGTGAGGGAAAACAAAATATATGACTCGGGCTGTGCCAGGAGAAATGCGGATGAGCTCCTTCCTGGCTTGGCGGGAGCAGCTGGTGGAGCGGATTGGTTTGTTGTGCCAAAACAGTTCAAGTTACCAAAGAGAGCAGCCACACCCTGGCGTTTGAGACCCTGGACAAGCTGGAGATCCGCAGCGACTGACCTGCTCCATCCCAGGACCCGCTATGACAGCACCTGGAGCTTCGAGAGCAAACAGGAAACGGCTGCATTCCCGGGAGACCCCCAGCAGAGCCCGAGTGCACAAAAGAAGGTCGTCGTGATTCTCTTCTCAGAGGGCTGTCACTTGAATTTCTCCTTTACAAGAAGACGGCTGTTTCCACTGCAGGCTTTGTCTCATCTCCGGTGACAATCCGCTCCAAAGCACTCAGACCTTCTTCATGATGTCTCAGGAACTGGGTTGGAAACTCCATGCAGCGTTACTTGTGCGGATCAGTAAGCTGTTTGGGTGCTCAACTCGCACACACTTTGTGTTACCCCAAGTCATCGTGTGCAGATTCCAATGAAATCCCAATGTGCAGCCACAGCGGACAACACAATTCGCCGGTCTTCTCTGATGAAGGCGTTCACCGTGTCGATGGAGGCCTGTGTGAACCAACAACAACAGTGCTTGTTTCTGTAACACATGTTCATACGCCAATGTCACTCACTGTGACAAAAGAAAAAAGTTACAAGAAAAGAAAAATAAGATAAGGCGAAAATATTAAAGAATTAGCTGTCCCTTGCGGCTCCGCCCACTTAGTAGTCAAAGACGACACAATTTAAAAATCAATCAAAAAGATTTAATTCTGGCCCAGCGTCAAACGTTGGCACTGTATCTGATCGTGTTCAGCTCTGATGGGAGAGCGTCCCCCTGCTTGGCTGTGATATCTCTGCCAATGAGCAGCTACCCTCTAAAACACACGGAGCTCTGATCTCTCTCTGAAATACGTCAAACGTTACTCCTTAACATCTGTAGATGATGATGTCCGCTGATCAAACTGGTAACGCTAGCTAAGTGAAGGTAAGGTGTGCTCTGACACATGGCGAGAGGCAGAGCGACTCGAACGACTTGATACCATTAATCACAATATTCTTAGAAATCGCCTTAGTCAGTGGGTGGGCCTCTCTGGCAGGGTCTTAAATTGGTTTGAATCCTACCTGACAGGGAGAAAATTCTTTGTTAGTTGTGGGAATTTTACTTCAAAGACCCCTGATATCCGATATGGTGGTCCACAAGGCTCTATCCTGGGTCCGCTGCTCTTCTCAATCTACATGCTGCCGTTAGGTCAGATTATCTCAGGTTACAACGTGAGCTACCACAGCTATGCTGATGACACACAGCTGTACTTATCAATAGCACCTGATGACCCCGACTCTCTCGATTCACTAACACAATGTCTGACTTGTGTTTCTGAGTGGATGAGTAGGAGTTGTCTCAAACTAAATAAAGAAAAAACTGAAATTTTAGTGATTGGCAATAATGGATATAATGAGGTTATTAGAAATAAACTTGATGCATTAGGATTAAAAGTCAAAACGGAGGTAAGGAATTTAGGTGTAATTACTGACTGTGATCTGAATTTTAAATCGCATATTAATCAGATCACTAGGGCAGCATTTTTTTCACTTAAGAAATATAACAAAGTTAGACCTCTTATATCTTTGAAAGATGCTGAGAAATGAGTTCACGCTTTTGATTTCAGTCGACTAGATTATTGTAACGCACTCCTCTCAGGACCACCAAAAAAAGACATAAATCAGTGACAACGAGTGCAGAATGTTAACTAGGAAAAGAAAATCCGAGTACATCACACCAGTCTGAGCGTCACTACACTGGTTACCTGTGTCATTCAGAGTTAACATTGAAATCCTGTTTATGGTTTACAAAGCCTTCAATAATCTACTCCATCTTATATATCGGAGTGTCTGACACCTTACGCTCCAAATCGTAACCTCAGATCCTCAAATGAGTGTCTCCTTAGAATTCCAAGAATAAAACTTAAAAGAAGTGGTGAGGCGGGCTGGCGGCCTTCTGCTGTTATGCACCTAAAATCTGGAATAGCCTGCCAGTAGGAATTCGCCAGGCTGATACGGTGGAGCTCTTTAAACAACTGCTGAAAACACATTTCTGTAACATGGCTTTCTCGTAACTTCATTTTAATTTAATCCCGATGCTCTGCATATTCAATTAATTATCATTACTATTCATGGTGGCTCCAAAATCCGTACTGACCCCTACTCTGTCTTCTGTTCTTTTTCCAGTTTTCTGTGGTGGCGACCTGCGCCATCACCACCTGATCAAAGCACTGTGATGTCCCTCCATTGATGGATTAAAGGCCAGAAGTCTACATGACCGTCATCACCAAGTCCTTCCATGAGAACCCTGAATACCAGGAGGACTGATTTGTGAGGTCATTGATGTTAGGTAGGATGGCTAGAGGGGGCTGGGTGGTCTCGTGGCCTCAGAACCCCTGCAGATTTTATTTTTTCTCCAGCCATCTGGAGTTCATTTTAACCCAGCCACAGGGGATGCACAAACCAGTGCGTCTCTTCAGTTGGTCCCAAGTCCAGGTTATGTCAGGGGATAGTGGATTTTGTCAAAAAGATGGACATGGCTGTGGTGAATACGTATTTTAAGAAGTTGGAGGAACATAGGGTGACGTATAAGAGTGGAGGAAGATGCCCACAGGTAGATGACATCCTATGCAGAAGAGTCGATCTGAAGGATCTATCTATCTATCTATCTATCTATCTATCTATCTATCTATCTATCTATCTATCTATCTATCTATCTATCTATCTATCTATTATATAGTGCCTTTCATTATATCTATCTATCTATCTATTTTCAAGCCGCCAGGTAAATAGCAAACCTTTTCCAAGAAAGGAGGCCATTCTGTTATCACAATATTGAATTGTTTGTATGTTTCAGCAGTTCAGACTCTTTTGCAAGACAGCAATTATCTATGGCCTGTAAACAACCATCACCATGACCAGTAACAGGATTATTCAGGAACTTGGCCTTATCACCTCAGTCCTAAAAATGGGTGTTGTGATAATGATGAGACACAGACATCATAAAGATTTGGGGCAGCCACCTGTATATTATTCCATCCATCAGTTATCCTACTTCCATGGCTGCAAATTAGATTGTTTAGTTGAACAGAGATGTTAATTCATTTGAGTCCAAGACAGAACTGATTAGATGAAAAAGAAACATGGCGGCTTTAAAGGCCCAAACAGAAAGTAACGTCATCATGAGGACTGGAAGTGACATCATTGAGACCAGAGGTGATGACATATTTGGGTTCCGAACCGGAAGTGATGTCGTCAGGACAGGAAGTCACGTCATCAAGGGCGCCGGAGCCTGGCGGGATTTCCCGAGTATGGTCTGCAAGGAACTGAGAAAGACAGTCAGCGCACCCCGCCACCTGCTGGTCTATAGTGGTATTACAATTACTCAGGCCCTTTAGCAGTGCCTATTGTCCCTTCTGTCTTCTAAATATAATATTTACATGTTTGTTTGCCTAAGAAAAAAAAAAATCACCCATTGTACAAAAAATTTTCCCTTCTGACATCTTCATAAATGAAACACTCTGGTCGTGTCACTTCTTCATCTCCTTTTACTTGAACAGCTCAGCCTTCTTCAGCTTTCCTCAGTTGCACTCCATGTTCTCCTCAATCAGCCTTCCTCTGGTGCTGCTTTGTCTTTTTTTGTAATATGGAGACCCAAACTGCACCAGGGTGTCATTCGGCTTGAGCAGACACTCCTTTGACGTGTGAGAGAAGACTGTAAAATGCAGGCCGTGGACGCCGGGTCGTTTAATGCACTACAGTAGATAGATAGATAGATAGATAGGCAGTATTTCTCACCCTTGATTTTGCTGCAAGACTCGATTACTTCATCATCCGGCTTGATCATTGCAAACATCTTTCTTCATGTAGACAACCACAGACACTTGGAATAAGTGACCAAGTCGTGTGGTAGCGTGTAGGACTTTTAGGTCCTCTGGAGACACGACTTGATGTTATAAGTGAATAGGACTGGTGGCTCGTCCTCTTTATTCTCATGTTCTAATGTCCTGCTTCCTTGGCAGCATCTCCTGGGCCCTTGCTTTAGTGCTGGATGCAGGTGCTGAGGTTAGGGTTAGGGTTACCCTGGGACTTTCATCTTCTTTTTTTGAACTCTGCAGTTGGTTTTTCACGTTCCCAATGGACTGAGCACAATCTGTGCAATGAAGGGTGCCGTCTGTTTGATTTTGGATCCTGGGCCTGTGGACCCTTCTTTTGTTGGCGCCATATTTGGCTACGGTCTCTAGGCGTGGGATACGCAGGTCGTGTAGCTGGGCACATTCTTTCTTGACTGCCTCTGCTCTGTTGACCTTATCAGCTATGGCAGCATCTCCTGGGCACATTGATTATTTCATCAGGTGATTCCCTTTCTTGGTCATTTGGGATCGCAGAGGCACCGTCTCTTATCAAGTGGTGGTGGGGGGTGCTGGTGAGTTGGTTTGATAAAAAGGCAACTTGCCCTAACTGTGATGGTAGATCCGCCCGGTAGCATCTTTCTAATTAAAAATATTTATTATTCCAGAAAGGATCTGATTGACAAGAAGCTCCAAAGAGCACAGAAAACACCGACGGCAAAGTCTTCAAAACAGGCAATCCAAAGGAAGCACAGTCCATGTCCGAGTCCAAAAGAATTATCAAAAAACGGAGCACAGCAGCCAAAGAATCGATTATCGTAAATAAACAAGAATTCCACAACAGAAAAGAGTGGGGACCATCCCCATATAAAGTCCAACGGACAAAGTAAAGAAATAAATAATGAGGATCAAAATACTGTTAAACAGCAACTGAAAATACAGTCATGGCGTTTTTATATTGGAGAAAAATGGTGGGTGGGTGGGATTGACGTGGCAGGAGATGACGTCATAACTACAAGATGGATGTGACGTCATCAAAAGGAGACCGGATGTGATGATATGGCGGAAGTGATGCCATCTTCGGGAGACCAGACGTGACATCATCAAGATGGAGCCGGACGTGACGTCTGGCAGCCATCTTGCGAACCCGGAAGTGTGTGAGGTAGGTTATTTTTCTTCTTTTAGTCTGATGAAAGAGAGAGACGTTAGTACCGCAAATTAACCCTTCGTCTCCCGATGTTTCACTCGCCTCAGGGCTTGTTGACTGCCTCCTAAGTGCACGTGTGTGACACGAGACATCCACAAAAGCCCAATAAGAATAATCATGAGAGAAAATTCACCACCACCACCACTATGAGCACATTCAGAATGAACCGCAAGGGACTGTGAGTTTTTCCAGACTTTATAGCCACTGAGGGCAGCACTGTGATGCTCATAGGCAGGTGGTCCCATCTCTTGGGGGGCCACCCACAAAACATGCAGAACACAAAGGAAGATACAGAGTGTAAATAAAACACAGAAGGAGGGTTCGGGGGTACCACCTTGGTAACACCGTAGACTTGAACTCACCTTTACCAGGAGTGTAGCCAGGAACAGACTTGAGGGTGGACCCGTGTACGTTTATTAAGATATTTAAGAGCAGTTTTCCAAAAAATCCATCTATTGGATAACAAAATTATTAGAGCTGTGCAAAAGTTGAGCAAATATGATCGAGGAAATCAAACGGCGTTGTGCTACAGTGGACACACACGCACAAAATCAGCACCAATACAATACAATACAATTTATTTTTGTAGAGCTCAAAATCACACAAGAAGTGCCGCAATGGGCTTTAACAGGTCCTGCCTCTTGACAGCCCCCCAGCCTCGACTCTCTAAAAAGACAAGGGACAACTCTTAAGAGAATGTCACGTAAGACTGGCCTCACCGTGCACATCCAGGCTTTCTCTGACCACCAAAGAGCTTACAGAGAAGCACTAACTGCTGCTAAGAACACCCACTATGGCAGAATAATAGAAAGTGGCGACAATAATCCAAAGGTTTTGTTCTCTGTAGTTAACAAACTACTCAAACCCGCATCTGGCCCAACTACCTCTAATACTGAAGTCTGTGAGGATTTCCTCCACTTTTTCTGTAACAAAATTAAAGATCTAAATAATTCAACTAACATAAATACATCATCTGTTTATTTCTCTTCCTGTCTTCCCACTTCATCCAGCTCCTTCTCTAAGTTCTCACCAGTCACACCTGCTTTGTAAGATGAGGCCGACTGCTTGTATACTGGACCCCCATCCCCAGCTCACTACTTAAATCCTGCCTTCATGCCATAATCCCGACTGGTACATCAATAATAAACTCATCCCTTGACACTCACTGGCTCTGTGCTGCTCACTTTTAAAATCGCTTCTGTAACCCCCATGTTAAAAAAGTCTGGCCTTGATGCTGACAATCTTAACAATTTCCAGCCAATTTCTCACTTACCTTTCCTGTCAAAAGCTCTTGAGGGTGTCGTAGCCTCCCAGCTCACCAATTACTTAACGTCTAATAATTTGATGGAACCTTTTCAGTCTGGTTTCAGGGTGCAGCACAGCTGTGAAACTGCCTGCTACGGGTAACCAACGATTTGCTTATGGCAGCAGACTCTGGACAGACCAGCATATTAATTCTATTAGACGTCAGTGCAGCATTTGACACTCGGGTCAGACACGACATTCTACTGTCTAGAATGGAGAACATGCTGGGTATCTCTGGCACTGCCCTCCACTGGTTCAAGTCCTATCTGACTGATAGGCAACAGCAGATCCAGCTCGGCGCCAGTCGCACAAGGAGCTCCTCAGGGCTCTGTCCTCGGCCCTCTTCTCTTCTGTATTTATATGCTTCCCCTTGGCCATATTATTCGTAGCTATGGACTGGGCTATCATTTTTATGCAGATGATACTCAACTCTACTTCAATGTTAAAAGTGGAACTTCATTAGAGCTCTCTCAGCTCACAACCTGCCTCAGTGAAATTAAAACCTGGATAAAGCAGAACTCTTTAAAATTAAATTGCAACAAAACTGAACTCCTGCAAATTGGAACTAAAATGCAACTTAATAAAATGAGCTCCTTCCCAGTCCATCTTGGCGGTGATCTCATCAGAGACTTTCTTACTTTCACCTCCGTCACATATCCCGTGTCTGCTCCTTCCTCTCCTTTTCTAATGCTGAGAAACTTGTCCATTCTTTTATCACATCCCGATTATTGTAACTTGCTGCTGGCAGGCGCCCCTTCTAATCTTATATCACAGCTCCAGCTTATTCAAAACTCGGCTGTAAGAGTCCTGACTTGAACCAGCAGCAGCGAGCACATCACACCCATCCTGCTCCGTCTTCACTGGCTCCCTGTGTCTTACAGAATCGAATAGAAAATCCTACTGATAACCTACAAAGCCTTAAATAACCTCGCGCCAAACTACATCAGTGACCTTCTCCATCACTAAATGCCTGCCCGCTCACTAAGGTCTTCTGATTCTGGCCATCTTGTTGTGCCCTCCACTAATCTACACTCCATGGGTGACCTTCAGCTGTATAGCAAGTGCCCAGACTCTGGAATGACCTACCGAAATGAATCAAATCAGATGACTCCATGAATTCTCTTAAAAAACAACTCCAAACTCATCTGTTCAGGAAGGCTTTTAGCTCCACTTGACTTCATTCCCCTTCTCTCAGTTTAACTCTCTGTCAAGATGCTCATGTAACCTGTGTATGTAATGCTCCAACATTGATGGACTGAAAGCCAGAAGTCTACGTGACCATCATCATCGAGTCCTTCCATGAGAACCCTAAATCCAAAGAGGATGTTAGGTAGATTGCCCAGAGGGGACTGGTCAGGGGGTCTCATGGTCTGGAATCCCTGCAGATTTTATTTTTTTTCTCCAGCCGTCTGGAGTTTTTTTTTTTTTGTTTTTTCTGTCCGCCCTGGCCATCGGACCTTACTCTTATTATTATTATTATTATTACTCTTATTCGATGTTAATTAATGTTGACTTATTTTTATTTTTTATTGTGTCTTCTATTTTTCTATTCTTCATTTTGTAAAGCACCTTGAGCTACATTTTTTTTGTATGAAAATGTGCTATATAAATATAAATGTTGTTGATGTGTGCTAGACCATCAATTCTGTTGTCTGTTAGGCTTTCTCTGAATTTACTGTCTTAATCTTCTTTATTTATTTATTTGCTTTGTACTATGCTATATACTGCATACCCTGCCGTTCTTTCTTATAATGAATATAAAAGCACCACGAATACATCTGTATGTCGGCATTTTGCTTCACCACATCAAACCATTCATCAAACATCGAAGCACGCACATCGATCCCCGTGGGATCTGCTAGAGGCTTTCTGTCACATGTCGATAGTAAACAGAGACTCTGACGTCACGTTCCGACTTTTATCACACTGTGCCCCCTGACTTTTTGCTGGTACTGCAACTCACGCATGCGTCGCGTTCATTTCTGAGGACCTGCTCAGAGTATGCGTCAAATGAATGCTGGGAACGTGTGGCAGTCATGATGTCTATCTATCTATCTATCTATCTATCTATCATATAGTGCCTTACATCTATCTATCTATCTATCTATCATATAGTGCCTTACATCTATCTATCTATCTATCTATCTATCTATATGCGTTCTGAGCGTGAAGTATAAATGAGCCCTAATTAGACAGACTGTGATCAGGTTGTGTTACTTTAACCCACACATTCGTGTTCTCCTTATATTTTGCCCATATTACCCATAATCCTTGAATAAACATGTCACTCTTTATTCTCGTCCATTCCGGTACTCTGCCTTGTAAGACGATGTAACTGATGAAGGCCTATGGGGTTTGGGACGTTCTGTTAAGGTCCACATAATAAAAGGTAAAGATTAGGGTCACTCTAACACAACAAAAACACAAGGAAAGATTATGCCAAAAAATGAAGACTATCTACAGTGACAGGCGGTTTCAGCCATTTCCCGGCCGGGACGCCAGCTGGTTGGAAGGACTCGGGGATAGAGCATCTCCGATCTGAGGCACCACCTCCCCTGGGACACTAGAGGGCAGCCCTCCTGGGCGGCTGTGGCACATTGGGACTTGGAGTTTGGTACAACCCTGTTGGGTTCCGTGGGGGCCCTACAATGGACTTCCACCACACCAGGGAGTGAGCCACCTGGAGCAGAGTTAAAAGGAGCCGCCTCACTCCATTCAAGGAGCCAGAGTTGGGTGGAAGGAGGAGTGGAGGCAAAAGAAAGGAAGAGAAAGAGAGAAGAAAAGGGTTTTGTGCTGAAGTGTGCAGTGGGTGCTTTCTGTACTGTGGTTCTGTGCTTCCTTGTGTGAATAAAGGTGAGCTGTGCGGTGAAGCTTGTGTCCTGCCTGTCTGTGTCAGGTTTAGGGTGGCTGTACGCACCCAGGGCTTCACACTACCTTAACAAAAGGACAAGCGTCTGTGTGTCCGTCTGTGTATCTGTGTGTCCATCTGGCTGCTTGGGTTTGGAAGAAAATTTAAAAATAGGCTCAACATATAGAAGACCTGGATTCACTTCCCGGGTCCTCCCTGCGTGGAGTTTGCATGTTCTCCCCGTGTCTGCGTGGGTTTCCTCCCACAGTCCAAAGACATGCAGGTTGGTGCATTGGCAATCCTAAATTGTCCCTGGTGTGTGCTTGGTGCGTTGGGTGTGTGTGTGTGCCCTGCAGTGGACTGGCGCCCTGCCCGGGGTTTGTTTCCTGCCTTGCACCCTGTGTTGGCTGAAATTGGCTCCAGCAGACCCCCATGACCCTGTAGTTAGGATATAGCAGGTTGGATAATGGATGGATGGACAACATGTAGAAGAAGCAGCACAAAAATGATATTAAAATGCCAAATAAGTGTCTAAAAATAAGAAAATTAGCTTCTTCTGTTGCCTGGCAACACCAGAATGGCAGTGACTCTCTTGTACCTGCTTAGGCACGTGAAGGAGGTTTATAGCTGAAATGCTAACAACTGATAACTTCACATGGTGGGCTGTGAATGACCAAAGCTCTGACCCGCCCAGTCTGGAGTCGCTAAACCAGGTCAATGTGATTTTCCCAGCTAAACACGTTCGACTGTAGGAGTGGTCAGTTTGATCAGGGGAGAGCAACAAAAATGGACGGCTCTGTTCAAAGAGGAAAAGGCAGCCATGACGGAAAGTGATCGGGGGGGGGTGTATTTTTATACCGGACTAAATGGACAGCCCACTTATCAAATAAAAAATTCTAGATAATCACAAAAGTACAGAAAAAAACACTGGCCACACCGTGAGCACATTCACAATGAACCGCAAGGGACTGTTGGTAGCCCAGCCTTTAAAGGGCTGAGGGCAGTTCCTTTGATGGTGGTGAGCATGTGGGGGACCTCGGCTCTTGGGGGACCACCCACAAAACACATGGCACATAGTAAAAGCTACTTAAACGTAAGGAAACTAAAAAATCCAATGTGCTAACATAAATAATAAACTAAATATACATAAAAATGGCATTTGAACCCTCACTGAAATGCAACAATTTCAAAGCTGTTATTTTAGATCTTTGTTTGTCCAGTATTGTCCAACATTCTGCTGTGTATAACATTCTTGCTACATACTGTGTGTGGTTTTATCGTAGATGGATCTTCACCTTTACGCTTACTTAATTCTTTCTTTTGTTAATTTGATAAAATACTTTATTTGCCTTGTTCATTCTGTTTCTGATTTCTTCATCTATCTCTCCATCTTCACTTATTATCACTCTCAGGTATTCATTTATTGGCACCTTTTGTTCCATTTATCAGTATCCACATTTGTCTTTTTGTCCTTCCCTTGTTATTTTCATTTCTTTACTTTTCTCTGCATTTATTATCAGAGCTTTTGCTTTATCTTGCTGTTGCTCACTTATTACAATCAACCAGCTATGCTCCTTGAAATCTAAAGGAATCAACTTAGAGCTCCACATTAATGTCTGCAGTGCACCATCTATTGAAATGCATTTTGTAACGCATGTAGTAATAACATGGGTTGCATTTTCATTCCAACAGATGGTGCATCCCAAACATTTGCAGTAAGAAAATGAATTGCCACAAAATGTTTGTCTGTGATCACCGCTGCCTGTCGCTCCTCACCGCAGGAGCAGCTCATCCGAAGATGAAAAGAGCGAAGATCTGGAGCAACGATAAAGGTAAGGTGGAAAGAACCCAGTGCTGTCTCCATTAATGTAGAATGCTGGACGAACTTTACATGTCATGGCCAGTCACGGTGAGTTCTGATGCTATTGCATTTGATCACTGTGGAGATCCTGCTTCATCTTCTTGTTTCAGATTTTATTTCAGTGCTGGACGGTTTTCGCCTCATTGAATGAGATGGAGTGGAAAAGTCAGGAAGGGGCTGGAAATGAGTGAACGAGTAATGGTGAGAAAAGTGAGCGCATTACAGTTCTAACTTAAAAATGTGCTATCTGGATACGCAATACCCCACTGGGGCGAGAGGGGGCACCGTCACGGCCAACTGCGTCTTTTTTTTCTCTTTTTTCAGTGATAAGACGCCCCCTTGAGGGAAAATAACCCCGCCCCTTCCAGCAGCAGTGCTACAAAGGTCTGAGGCCTGCTGATGTTGGCGTCGCGTTTGGACCTCGACGTAGCAGTGACAGACCTGCTCTCAAGAGCCAACGCCTTGTTGGTTTTTCTCCTCTTCCATTTCTGGGCCCTCAGGCACTGAATTTTGATTTTAGAGGATTAAGAGGCATGACCCACGTTGGCACCCCAATGGCTTTTGGATTCAGCCATCACCACCGGTCATTGAAATATCGACTGAATGTGTCCACGTCACTGCCCAGGGAGATGAGCTCCATCATTCTGATTAACGTTCATTAACTCAGCAACAGAAATGATTCACTTTGTAGTACAAGCGTAAAGCAGGGGTGGGCAATGTGGGTCCTGGTGGGCCGCAGTGACTGCAGGCTTTTGTTCCAACAACAATGACAACTTTCATTTCTATAGCACATTTTCATAAAAATAATGTAGCTCAAAGTGCTTTACATGAGGAAGAAAGAGAAAAATGGACAAAGTAAGAATTTAAAATAAGAGAACACTAATTAACAAAGAATAAAAGTGAGGTCCGATGGCCAGGGAGGACAGAAAAAACAAAAAAAACTCCAGACGGCTGGAGAAAAAATAAAATCTGCAGGGGTTCAGAGGCCACAAGACCACCCAGCCCCCTCTACCCAACATAAATGATCAGTCCTCATGGTATTCAGGGTTCTCATGGAAGGACTTGATGACGGTCATGTGGACTTCTGGCCTTTAATCCATCAATGTAGGGACATCACGGTGCTTTGATCAGGTGGTGTTGGTGCAGGTCGTCACCGCAGAAAACTGGAGAAAGAACAGAAGAGAGAGTAGGGTTAGTACGGATTTTGGAGCCACCATGAATAGTAATGATAATTAATTGAATATGCAGAGCATCGGGATTAAATTAAAGTGAAGTTATAAGAAGGCCATGCTATAGTAATGTGTTCTCAGCAGTGTTTTAAAGTGCTCTACTGTATCAGCCTGGTGAATTCCTATTGGCAGGCTATTCCTGATTTGAGGTGCATAACATCAGAAGGCCGTCCGCCTCACCACTTCTTTTAAGTTTAGCTCTTGGAATTCTAAGCAGACACTCATTTGAAGATCTGAGGTTACGATTTGGAGCGTAAGGTGTCAGACACTCCGATATATAAGATGGAGCAGATTATTGAAGGGTTTGTAAACCATAAGCAGGATTTTAAAGTTAATTCTGAATGACACAGGTAACCAGTGTAGTGACATCAGGACTGGGGTGATGTGCTTGGATTTTCTTTTCCTAGTTAGGACTCTAGCAGCTCCATTCTGCACTCGTTGTCACTGATTTATGTCTTTTTTTGGTGGTCCTGAGAGGAGTGCATTACAGTAATCTAGTCGACTGAAAACAAAAGCGTGAACTTATTTCTCAGCATCTTTCAATGATATTATTGGTCTAAATTTTATGTTTCTTAAGTGAAAAAATGCTGTCCTAGTGATCTGATTAATATGTGATTTACAATTCAGGTCAGACTTAACAGTTACCCCTAAATTCTTTACCTCCGTCTTGACTTTTAATCCTAATGCATCAAGTTTATTTCTAATAACCTCATTATATCCATTATTGCCAATCACTAAAATTTCACTTTTTTCTTTATTTAGTTTGAGATAATTACTAATCATCCACTCAGAAACACAAGTCAGACATTGTGTTAGTGAATCAACAGAGTCGGGGTCATCAGGCGCTATTGATAAGTACAGCTGTGTGTTGTCAGCATAGCTGTGGTAGCTCACGTTGTGCCCCGAGATAATCTGACCTAACAGAAGCATGTAGATTGAAAAGAGCAGCGGACCCCTGATAGAGCCTTGTGGACCATCATATAGAATATCAGGGGTCTTTGAAGTATAATTACCACAACTAACAAAGAATTTGCTCCCTTCCAGGTAGGATTCACACCAATTTAAGACCCTGTCAGAGAGGCCCACCCGTTGACAAAGGAGATTTCTAAGAATATTGTGATCAATGGTGTCAAATGCGGCACTCAGATCTAAGAGGATGAGAACAGATATCTATCTATCTATCTATCTATCTATCTATCTATCTATCTATCATATAGTGCCTTTCATCTATCTATCTATCTATCTATCTATCTATCTATCTATCTATCTATCTATCTACCTATTTTTATATAGTGCCTTTCATCTATCTATCTATCTATCTATCTATCTATCTATCTACCTATTTTTATATAGTGCCTTTCATCTATCTATCTATCTATCTATCTCCACCTATTTTTATATAGTGCCTTTCATCTATCTATCTATCTATCTATCTATCTATCCATCTATCTATCTATATATCTATCTATCTATCTATCTATCTACCTATTTTTATATAGTGCCTTTCATCTATCTATCTATCTATCTATCTATCTATCTATCTATCTATCTATCTATCTATCTATCTATCAGATAAACGGCCTCTGTCTGCATTTACCTGCAAGTCATTGACTACTTTAACCCTTGCATTCCTTACCAGTAACAGATGTGATTTAATATCGTGACTTGTTAGTGGTTGAACTCTGCCATGTCATCTCATTCTTACATCATAGATTTTTTTTTTCCATTCCAAGGATGTCATCCAAATGGTCTGAAGCCTAAAATCCTCAGTTCTTCATGTTTTTCTCTTCAGTTTCCTTCCAAATAGTTTGGTAAACCAGATAGTTAATGATGAATTGACACAGAGGTGTCCATGGAGACAAGCAGGATGGAGAACTGCCCGCTCCTTTGTCATTTGCCTCTCACTGCTTATAAGGAGCCATTAAAAACAGGGAATGCAGCTGTTGTTCGAGACTGGGATAAACAATTAACGGTGGAGAACCTCAACAAGAGAGACCACCAAAAAGAAGAAGAAAAATGACACTTGAGCAATCATTATTAAGAAATTTGGGTTGGAACAAAAACCTGTAGCCACTGTGAAGGACTGACTCCTAACTCTGGATCTGTGTCTTAGTTAATTTGGTAGTTATTAGGATCACTAATTCAGAAAATGGTTAGAATGAAAACCTGCGGCCCTCCAGGTCCGACATTGCTCAACTCTGTTCTAATGGATGACTCTTTCTAACCCTAAAATGCTGCTGACTTAAGCAGGATGGACATCACAATGAATTAACTTCAATCAGCATGTTGGACTTGTGGGCACCACCAGCTGGATCCCCCTCTACTCAAATGTCAGCCTGCAGCACAGCCCAGCAGGTGTGACCACCACGTCCCACTGCCACCTGCAAGCCAGTGATGAGCAGCAGCAGCAGCAGCAGCTCTCCTGTTCTAGCCAGAAGTTCCTATGTGTGGGAGTTCGTCACTATTTTTAAATATAATATTTATACTTATAGGCCGGCATGGTGGTGCAGTGGTAGCGCTGCTGCCTCACGGTAAGGAGACCTGGATTCACTTCCCGGGTCCACCTTGCGTGGAGTTTGCATGTTCTCCTCGTGTCTGCAGGTTAGGTGCATTGGCGGTCCTAAATTGTCCCTAGTGTGTGATTGGCATGTGTGTGTGTGTGCCCTGCGGTGGGCTGGCGCCCTGCCTGGAGTTTGTTTCCTGCCTTGCACCCTGTGTTGGCTGGAATTGGCTCCAGCAGACCCCCATGACCCTGTAGTTAGGATATAGCAGGTTGGATAATGGATGGATTTATACTTATCTTGAACTTTTCTAACTAAGCATTTCACTAGAATTTGCACAATGTGTTTAATTGTATGTTACAGCATTTGAATGGATTACTTTCAAGCACTTTGAGTGACTTTCATTTATGAAGATGTGCTATAGAAAGAAATGTTGTTTGATTTGACTGGACTCAGGGCCGGTGCCACCATTAAGGTGAATTAGGCAATGGCCAGGGAGCAGATCATGGGGGGATCCTAGCTGAACAGGTTAGCTACAAACAGGAGAGAATACCGGAGTGGAGGAAACTATAGAAGGTGTGATAGACGGCCAGGGACTTAGCCCAGATGGATGCCCTTTTGAGGAGAGGAGAGGGGGAGTGGACATATCCCCAGCAGTACCTCGCCTAGGACATGAGAGGGCAGTGCCATGGGACTGGAACTTAGAAGCTCAACCCTGCGCAGGCCCGTGGCCACCACCAGAGAGCGCCTGGACAGTTCCAGAGCTGTGGTCTACAGCACTTCCGCCACACCTAGAAGTGCTGCCGGAACTTGATCGAGGAGCACCTGGAGCACTTCCAGGTACGGTATAAAAGAGGCCGCCTCACTGCAGCAAGCGTGCCGGAGTCGGGAGGAAGAAGACGGAGTTTGTGGGAGAGAAGTAGAGGCGGTCGGAGAAAAGAAGAAAGGACAGAGCTTTATTGGGGTTTGTGCATTGTGCTGTGCCAAAGAACAATAAACGTGTGCGTTTTGGACATTGTTGGTCTGTGTGTCTGTCTGTAGCCGGGCTGATCTTCTACAAAGGATAAAGCTGATGTCACACACTATAACAATTTGGGAAAGGGTTATAGAGAAAAGTCAGATCGGAGAGCATACACTGGCACAGCACAGCCGCATCCACCACACGACAAAACAGCTCGGGATCCTAGTTGACGACCCCCAAAGGCAGACACGGGGTCCAGTCCCACCCTCCAGAAATGACCCTCTATCTGCTGCAGCCAGGTATTATGTGGGGATCCACTTGGCCTGGTCCAGCTGCTCGAACCCTCAACAATGAGGATCCTGCATGCCAGATCACCCTCGGGTAATTGCGCCACATCGTCACCGTGCTGTTACTGACTGACGCGCCCTCACAATGCAGGGCATGTGCCTCATTCAGGACTCCGTGAGCAACACAAAGTCAAACCGGCGGCCCCCAAGGATTCTCTGAAGAGACACACAGGAAGTAATCCTTGTGAGTCTTTGTCTCAGATCGCTGGATAGCGTCCATGTCTCACAAACAGGAAGCACCAGGACTCTAAAGACTTGGACCTTCGTCCTTTTACAGATATCAGGAGCGCCACACACCTATTTCCAGTGACCTCATGACCCCCCCATACTCTCCCAATCCGTCTACTGACTTCATAGGAAGAGTCACCAGAGTCATGAATGTCACTGCCAAGGTAAGCAAACCTCTCAATGATGAGGTCAACACTCTCTCCACAGACAGACACACTGCTGATGGCCGTGCCCAAGAGGTCATTAAAGGCCTGGAAGTTTGTTTTTTACTTTGGTTTTTCACTCACAAGCCCAGACACTCAGACTCCTCACTCAGTCTCTCAAGAACCCCCGTCAGAACCCCCATTGAAGATCACAGCATTGTCAGCAAAGTAAAGATCCATGAATCTCTCTTCACCACCAGATGCCCCCCCAGCTGCTGGACCCCATGACCTTGCCCAACAACCAGTCCATACAAGCATTGAACAGAGCAGGAGCAGAACAGACTGCTGACGAACCCCAGAATCAACTGGGAAAAATGCAGAGGTCCTGCCTCCACTCTCAGTACCAGTGTACAGGCCGGCCATGATATCCAGCAAACTTGAGGGGATCCCGCGAACCCTCAGGATGTTCTACAGGGCAGCTCGATCAACTGAGACGAACGCTTTATGAAAACTGACAAAGGCTGCAAAGAAACTCCGCCGATATTCATGTTTGTGCTCCATGAGAACCCTCAGTGCCAGGATGTGGTCGATGGTAGACTTCTTAGGCATAAACCAGACTACTCTGGTCACTGGTAAGTGACCAAGTGATCACGGATCCTATTGAGGATAACCCTAGAAATGATGTTACCCCGGCACTGAGAGCAGTGTTATCTCCCTGTAGTTGCTGCAATCCAGATGACCACTCTTGTCTTTCCAGATAGGGACGACAAGTCTCATTTTCCAGTCAGTTGGGATGATGCCAGTCTCCCAAATGGAAGCAAAGATTGCTTGTAGTACCAAGGGGACAGCATAATCACCAGCCTGGCCAAAGTTCACCCCGGATACCACATATCCCTGCAGCCTTCCCTACCCTCAGCTGGTTCACCACCTGTGCCATCTCAGTGAAACTGGGGGCTTCAGAGCTAATTGGAGGATCAGCGTCAAGAACTGTGGACCCAAAGATGTCCAACGACCTAGCAGGAGAACCAGCTTAAAACAGCTGCACAAAGTAGCCAGCCCAGTGGGTCATAACTGCAGTGTTATTCGTAAGGACTGTGCCATCAGGGCGGCTGATAGAGAGAAGGCTTAGGGAAAAAACACCACAGGGGTGGAGCAGTTTGGTTTTATGCCAGGGAGAGGAACAACTCATGCTGTCTTTGCACTGAGGCATCTCATGGAGAAACATTGACAAAAACAGAAAGGATTGTATATGGAGATCATTGATCTGGAAAAGGCTTATGATGGAGTGTCACATCAGGAGGTCTAGTGGCACATGATAGAGAAAGGAGGACCAGAGAAGTATGTGAAGATTGTCCAGGATAAGAATAAGGGAGTGAGGACTCGGGTTAAAATAGATAGATAGAAAGGCATTATATAGCAGATAGACAGATAGATAGAGTGAAAGGCACTATAAGATAGATAGATAGATAGATAGATAGATAGATAGATAGATAGATAGAGTGAAAGGCACTGTATAATAGATAGATAGATAGATAGATAGATAGATACTTTATTAATCCCAGGGGGAAATTCACAATAAAAGAGTAGATTTGGGGATTACAGATGAGTTCTCAGTTAGAGGAGGTCTGCACCAGGGATCACCTGAACCGTCCTCACCTCTTTTATCTTCTTATGGATGTGTTGACTTGTGGGATTAAAGACCAATCCCCTCCAGTACAGACTTGGTGCTGATGACAGTGTGATGTGTAGCACCAGAACAGAGGAGGTGGAGAGGAAGCTGGAAGAAAGGAGAAAGGCTTTGGGAGATGGTGGATTGAAGATAAATAATAAGAAGAAGACAGAATATGTGAGGTTTAATGATGATCAGGATTCAGATGTTGGCCTACTATTGAAAAGATTTGATATATTTTAATGTCTAGGATTAGTGGCAGCCCAAGATGGACAATTAGATAGATAGATAGATAGATAGATAGATAGATAGATAGATAGATAGATAGATAGAGTGAAAGGCACTATATAATAGATAGATAGATAGATAGATAGATAGATAGGCACTGTATAATAGATAGATAGATAGATAGAGTGAAAGGCACTATATAATAGATAGATAGATAGATAGATAGAGTGAAAGGCACTATATAATAGATAGATAGATACTTTATTAATCCCAAGGGGAAATTCAATTAAATTCAATTTCAATTAAATGCAAAGATAACGCACAGTGCAGTGAGGATGGAACAATTGGAAGAAGTCACCAGGAGGATTGTGGGATTGAAGAGTTAAGGAGAAGGCTAAAGGTGAGGTTTTTAAGACAGTGGTAAGACCAGCAATGATGTGTGGAGCTGAGACATGTATAGTGAAGGGAGCACAGGAGAAGAAGTTAGATGTGGCAGAAATGAAAATGTTGGGATGGATGTGTGGAGTTACAATAAACGACAGAATAAGGAACGAGACAATGAGAGGTACAACAAAAGTATGAGAGAGACATCTAAGAAAGTTCAGGGCAGTAGTGCTATGGACATGTGATGAGAAGAAACAATAGATATGTGGACAAAAGAGTGATGGGAACGGAATAAAAGGGGAAGGAAGCCAAAACAGATAAAGACAAGGAAGATTATAAGGAACAGGGACTGACCCGGTGCAGGCTGTATTGGAGAAGGTTGGTCAAGCACATGGACCCCACATAGAAGTGGGGAAAGATGAAGTGAAAGAAGAAGACTTGCAGTTAGATGTGTTGGCCACCTTCTCTGAGACATTGCAATGAAATGACCTCAAACAGCATACGTACAAGTGACAAGTTTAGCTCTCTGACACAAACACACGACATTCGGGAAGATAAATTATTGAACCCAAATGTACAAATAAAAAGAGAACCCCAAAGTTCAGCACGAAACGTCTCTGACTCGACGGCTGCGTTGTGCACACTGTGAGCACCAGAGGGTGGCGCTGTTTCCCCATCGTTGGGAGGTGCGCGGGAGGGGGGGGGGAGTTCTCTTGGAATGTTGTGCGGAAGTGGCGTCATGACGGCGGCGGCTGGTAACATCACTCGCTGTTCAGCTGCACGAAAAATGGCTTCATGGATGCGCGGCGGCTGTGGAAGGTAGGAGATGTTTACTTCTCTAGCCGGCTGTGTTGTGGTCAACTCGGAGACAGCGAGCCGCGCGTGTGCAGCTCATTCAACGCTGAGGGTTTCGTCGGCTCGCGTTTCCTGGGACCACCCGACGCGGTAACCTGAGTGTCGAGGGAAAGAAAAAAAAAAACAACATGAAAAAAAAAACTTGTGCGGGGACGGCATCTCATCTTTGGAAAAGTAGCTGGCGGCTTTCCCAAGTTGGCTTTGGGGTGAAGGCGGCCGCGGCTTGGGGGTGGTTACGGTCGCTCTTTGCATCTGTTGGAGTGCGGCGTTCTGACGCGGCATTTGGCTCCATGCTGCGGGTTTTCTTCGCTCGAGTCGGGAGATTTTACGAGTGCCAGGCACCGGCAGGCTCGGTTCGGAGGGGGCGACTAACACCAACCCCCCCTCCCCCCCGGGTTAGCCTTCATCTTTGCCCTTTGGCCTCTGCCAGGGCTTTGTGGCGGCATCTGTTTTTATTGCACTTTACGGCACTTTGTTCCCTTCAATCCACGAGTTTTAATTAGGAGGTTTAAACGCGTGACTCCCTTACGGGCAGAAACAATTAAAACGGGAGATCAAAGTGCTTTAAACTCGCGGACGCGCCTTCTCGTTGGGAACGCCACCTGGACGACTTCGCGCCGCTGCTGCCGGTGAAGTGGGAACGGGACGGCTGCGAGGTGAGGGTGAAAACGGACGAACCGGCGGGTTTAGAGCGGGAGGAGGGGGTGGTGCGCGTGCGTGTGTCAGGCGCGTGCCGTCTGTTTTGGGGCAGGTGTCGGGAGCGCTGGTGCGGGGATTTAAATTGGAGGAGCTGTCATTCGGCATTTGGAAGTCTCTTTATATAAAAAAAGTGTTTGGGATAATGTAATATCGTGGGAAAAAAGTTTGGTCAAATGCATAGTTTAGGGGGTCCTCAAGAGCGGCCTTTAGTGGTCGCAGTGGCTGCGACTTTCTTTCCAACCCAATTTCTTAATTAGAAGTCAATCCGTGACGATATCAGAACATGTCCAGTTTTGTGAACTGTTAGTGTTTTGATTCTGTCTGGCGAGTCATTCTTATACTGTACAGTTTTCTTTTCTCTTTTCCGGGGCAACATCCAAATGATTTGTGGCCTGAGACGTTTTCGTAATTCTTAGTGATTCACTCCTTTTTTTTTTTTTTCTCTTTCATTTCTTTACAAATACTCAACATACTCCTTCATGATGAACTCACACCGGAGTAAATGGGACTACACTCTCTCCTGATATTCTTCTTGAGAGATTAAAATGGATTGGTATCATTGGCCCTCCACGTGCCCGGTTTAAGTCTTATCACTCAGATCGTACACAGTTTGTACAATTAAAAAATTTCAGATCACAGGTTGGCCTAGTTGTTAGTGGTGTTCCCTAGGGCTCTGTCTTGGGTCCCCTTCTATTTATTTTTTATCTTCTGCCCCTTCGTCATATCTTTAGGAAATTTGATATTCATTTTCACGGTTATGCTGACGACCCCCAGCTCTATCTGTTTACTAAACCAGATTCCGCTCTTTCACCTTCTTCCCTCTCTGACTGTCTGAAGGAAGTTATGTCATGGCTGTCTGCTAATTTTCTTAAATCAAATAGTGATTAAAACAGAGGGTGGTCTTCTTTCGGCTACTCCCGTTAGGTGTTGCCACAGCGGATCATCTTGTTCCATCTCTTCTTGTCCTTGTCATCTTGCTCTGTCACCCCCATCAACTGCATGTCCCCTCTTACCACATCCATAAACCATAAAAGTTCTATCCTTGGCACCCTTCTCCCAATATATTCAGCATCTCTCCAAACCAACGCAATCTCATCTCTCTGACTTTGTCTCCCAACCGTCCCACCTGAGCTGACCCTCCGATGTCCTCATTTCTAATCCTGTCCATCCTCGTCATGCCCATCTTTAACTCTGTCTCCTGTTTTCTGGTCAGTGCCACTGTCTCCAGCCCATATAACATAGCTGGTCTCACTACCATCGTGTAAAACTTTGGTATGAACTAAGTCTGTTTTGGATAAATGTGGTAATGTTTCATTGATTAATGATAATTCTCTAATCTCTTCTTCCTCCCAGGTTAAGAGCTTAGATGTTATTCTCGTCAGTACCTTAAAAATCGAGGTACATATTAATAATGTTACTCGGTCTGCATTTATATAATATATTTTATATAATATTACGTCCATCTCTTTCAGCTACCAGCACTGCTATTCTTGTTCATTCTCTGGTTACATCTCGTATTGATTATTTTAATTCTGTCCTTTGTGGTCTTCCTCACAAACTCCAATTTGTATTATTACCAGAACCCCTTCCACAGAACACATTACTCCAGTCCTTCAGCACCTTTGACTCTCTATTAAATATCGCATTGATTTTAAGATTCTGCTTAGTACTTACAAGACCCTTCAGAATCTGACACCTCCTTATCTTTCTGATCTTCTTCACATCTCCATTCCTTCTCGTTTCCTTAGATCTTCTTCCTCTGTTAATCTTATTATACCTCCTGTTCGCTTGACTACCACAGGATTTAGAGCCTTAAGTCGAGTAACCTCTCGCCTGTGGTGCTCTCTCTCATAAGACGTTCATAATATCGACTCTCTTCCTACCTTTAAATCTCCTCTTAAAACAAGCTGGCTTATTCTGTCTGGTAATTTTAGCTGATATATTTTAAATTCAGTTTTATTATTGTATTTATTCTGGTTTTATTATACTGTAGTATTTTATTAATTTATTAATGTGCTCTTTAAGGTGACCATGTGTGCTTTGAAAGGCACCTATAAATAAAATTATTATTAAGGTGGAGGGCAGACTGCTGGCTCCTTTCTCGTTTGTATTGAGTTCTTAAAGGAAAGATTTGACATTTTTTTTAAGTCAAAGTTATTTTTTCACGATTGTGGTATAATATAAATTATTCTAGATCGATTGGTTCAACTTTATTTGTCCCCAGGGGGATATTTGGCTTTTAATCGAGGCTCTTTAATACTAAATAAATACACAGATAATGTACGTGCACACTATAGTCGGAACACACGCTGGAGTAACAAAAAAAGGAAGAAGATTAAAAAGACAGAAAACGTCTGACTTGATGATCCCGCTGAGGCTCTATGCAGGTGTGTTGCCGTTGGTATAAAGGACCTCCAGTCGCATTTCTTGTCAGACTTCTGCCGAATAATTTGTCAGCTGAAAGTCCTCCAAGTTAGTGTGTCAGAGAGAGGGGATGTTCAGCATTGTTCATAATGACCCTCGGCTTGTTTTAATTCTTCTTTGCTGGTACCTCCACGGGTTCCAGACTGCGTCCCATAACTGAACCTGCCCATTTTAATTAGGGTTTTGTTTTGTTGGGCCTCTCTTGAAGTGATGTCACTATCCCAACACACAGAGTTGTCGAAGATGTGAACAATGTCACTTCTCACATTAAAAGAGTGCAGTCTCCTAAGGAAGAAGAGGCTGTTCTGTTTCTTCTATTGTTTCTCTGTGCTCCGAGACCAGTCCAACCTGTCATTAATGTGGACCCCCAAGTACCTGTAAGACTGGACCACCTCAACATTGACACCCTGAATAGCAACCAAGCGTAGAGGCTCTTTGGTGCTGTGAAAGTCAGTAACCATTTCCTTGGTTTTGCTGATGTTAAGTTGCAGAGAACTCTCTTTGCACCAAGAAACAGACTTCTCCACCTGACTCCTCTTCTGTGTCTCATCCTCTTTGTCAATAGACCCCATAAGTGCAGAATCGTCTGAGAATTTCTGCAAATGACATGCTTTGTTGTTATATTTATAGTTTGGCACATAAACCTTTTGTTCTAAAGTGAAGCAATTTTTTAAATATAAATTTTAAACATACCTTGTCTGTTCTTGCAGCTTACAATGGGACTAATAGTGACACAGGTTCATAGTTGGTAAAAAAAAAAACAAAATGCATCCACTTTGACATATAAAAAAAAGATCATCTCAGATGGAGTGTTGGAAATCCATCCATCTATTTTCCAACCCGCTGAATCCGAACACAGGGTCGCGGGGGTCTGCTGGAGCCAATCCCAGCCAACACAGGGCACAAGGCAGGAACCAATCCCGGGCGGGGTGCCACCCCACCGCAGGAAACACACACAAACACACCCACACACCAGTGGAAATCATTGGATGAAAAGATTCTCTCATTGGAATGGATGACCAACTCGGGCTCTGCTATAGAAAACCCAGGAAGCGGATCGACTCCAGGACTCTGTCTTTGACTTTTTTCTCTTTTCGTTTTAATCTTCTCCATTGTCAACTGGCCGTAGTTCATCAGTAAATTAATGGGCAGGTGTTTTTGGTTTATGTTTAATCAGATTCTACCTTGTTGTCTGTGTATTTTAACAATCCTGCATTTCCTGTGTGTAACAGTCCTGTATTTAGTAATTAGTGTGTAAATTGCACTTGTATTTTAACGGAGTCTTGTTCAGAGCCCTCTGCGTCTGCACTCGGTGAAGGGCACTATATCAAAAATAAGTTGTATTTCGATTTAAGGAAGCGTGCCTTTCTTGTTTCTAAGGAATCCTTGTGTTAACGAAAGGAAATTAGAAATAATTACAGTATTGTAGCAGAGATTCTTGAGGTAAGACTACATTTCTCGCTCACTCGACCACTTCACCAAGCTGTATTTCATTAAATATTTAGATTTTTGCTTTTGCCATTTGGTATCTTCAGTGGTTATGTTCTGCCATGAGTTGTAACAGAGAGTTGTGATATAAATGGTATGAATATTTCTTCATAAACAACACCAACTTTTCACTCATTAAATTTTGCGTTGTTACTTTACCTGGCCTACAGAGCGAGAATCACGCCAGGAGGCAGCGGAGTTGAAAGAGCAGAGCACATGTGAGTTTTTTTTATTGTACTTTGTACACATAACAATAAATCTGAACAGATTACACTGCCTTGTATTTTTAATAAAAGCCTTAGACTTTTGAAAATGTCAAGCCACCCTTTCTAAGGATCGATGTTTTGCTATTTCCTTCATAAAACAATATAGACACACAGATTTTAAGTATGGGATCAAGACACGGATCAATACACACTACCATTTTTGGTTTTCATAAATGGAATTATCTGTGAAGTTTTAAGTTTTTACTTCTATATGAAGTTTAGGAAAAGTATCATAATCGTCCAAAAATTCAACCTCGACATTTTGATGAATCTCGACATTTTAGACCTCCGAGTACGATTTACTTTCTCATAGGGAAAGTATTGTGATTGACTAAAAATTTGATTTTGATGAAATCTCAACGTTTTAGACCTCCCTGAGTCCAAAAATTCCATTTTTGGAATTCTGTGTGCATGTATATAAACACGATAACTTGAGTTCGCGTTCACTTAGGTCAACCTAATTTTGCATGCAAGAATTAGATACAAAAGCTTATATTGCTTAACTTTTGGGTTATTTCTGCTAACCAGATGTAGTACTTTACTTTTTATTCATGCAGCTGCGGAGTGCAATTTATTCAACTTTACTTTTTTAATAATTGTTCAATATATTATTCATTTGATGGTTCTTTAATGTATATAATATAAAAATATAATCATTGTCCTGCAGTTTACTACTCAAATATCCATCCCCATATCTGAGTATACGAGAAAGTCCAGCAATGTACCCATGTCACCATAGCCCTATTGTAAGTGGCACAACGTATTGTTTTAAATTTATTAAAAAAAAAAAACAGCTCTTCACCTTAGAACACAGTTATATGTGGCAAATTAATTCATAGCATGAGAGAGTGTGATTATAAAGAAATAACTGAAAATTCTGAACTTATTCTTTAATTTGGCAGCTGGTTTAAAACATTAAGAGTAAGGAATGCTGTTCTTTAAGACTAAAACCCTATTTGGAAGGGATTAGTTTTATACCAGGAGGTGGGATAAAGTAGTTATTACTGGAGGATTGTAATTTTAGACCCTTCTGAATCGCTCAAATGATGGGGTTTTATTGACCTGTTGATTCACACAGGACTGGCTTATTTTGTTACAGACTTGAACTGGGATGTGAACGCACATGACGTGAGCAATTCAGGATTAAAGTTACAGAGGTCCTCTACTAATAATTTCTTTATACTGTACTTCCTCCTGGTGTAAAACCATTTCCGTCCGAATTGAGCTTGAAAGTAGCAGTTAAAGCTTAACACGTGAGTTAACTAAGGGGAAACACAAAAATGCTGCTTGACCAATTATTGCTTTGGGTGCTATAAATGGTTTCTAATTAAATAATTGATTTGAAAAACTGTGGCCATTGTGACCTTGCAGTAAGCAGTTCTCCAGTTCACTCTTGGGGTCCCCAGTGGCTGCAGGTTTTCCCTCCTAATTTCAAAATCGGTTATTTTACTTTACCTTCAGTCAATCTCCTTATTTAATTAGCTACCTTTCATTTTAATTCTTATTTTACACTCAGAAAAGTGCAGTAGTGTGAGGTTTACACTTATAAGAAATTTTTCTTATGGAGCTGCCAGCATGTCATCTGTCCACATCCTTTCAAGTCCTTTATGGCTTTATTGTTATACCATCCATACCCTGTATTGCAGCATACAGTGGCCCGGAATTGCGTTTCTCAGGACTGTGGTGCCACATATACATCAATAAAGAACAATTGTAAGACAATTAGAAAACTGTGATCTTAATGGTAACAAGTGATGATAAGAACAACAGTAGTAACAGATGTCCTCTAATATAGATAAACTACTGTAGGGCAGGACAGAGTTCAGAGACCAGGCAGTCAAAGGGTAGAACCAGTTGCAGAACTGTTTTGGATGCTATGGTACCCTCTGCCAGATAGAAGTGGGACAGAGAGATGATGGGAGGCTGGAGTGGTGCTTGTCAATTCTGTAGTCATTGTGAATGCAATGCTTGATAACGATGTGTTTCATGTAGGGCAGAAAGGCTCCAGTGATCTTTGTTTGTAGGTCCTTGTGTGATCAAAATAAAACTCATGTATTTCATTTGATGCATGGGTTATCCATTTGGTCTGGCCTAATAATACCTTTCCCTCACGCTGACCTTTTTGTCTTCAGGTAAAGCCACAATTTTTGCCCCTTCCACTTGCCGTAGCTCATCAAACTGACCCTTCTGATAGTCGTAGTGTTTTGTTTGGAGAAAGTAGTGGTGCTCACTACTTCATTGGCCTGATTAGGTGACTTTAGCCAAGTCATGTCGGGGCTTAGCTTTCCCGACTTGTGTTGAATTATTGTTACTTTCATTAATCCTTTGCCCTCCACGCGAAGTTATCAGTCATTAGCATTAAAGCTGTAGACCTCATTCACGTGGTCTGAGTGAGTGCTAGAAAGTCTGTACCACGCTGCTGTATAACATCATGATGAGGCTTATTTTCAGGTCCTTATTTGGTGTGCTTATCATTTTTTGATGTTTTTTCACCCTTCTGTTGATGTTCATCGGATTGGCTGGCCCAGTGCTGTCTCCGCTGTGGAATGGCCAGTAGAGGGAGGCAGCTTGATGGCCGAGGTCTCCAGGACTCTAAACAAATCCAAATCATATTTTGTGATATCATCTACTGTTAAATTCTGCTCTGTACTTGTAAGCTTTTTTATTGTATTGATGATTACTTGTATTCTGTTTTGTGTATTTTATTGTATTTACTCCTCCTTTTTGACAGCCACTGCATACCCAACCTACCTGGAATGGGGTCCTCTTGGAACTGCCTTTCCCGGGGTTTCTTCCATATTTTGTTTTCCCTACAAGGTTTTTTTTGGGAGTTTTTCTTTGTCTTCTTAGAGAGTCAAGGCTGGGGGGCTGTCAAAAGGCAGGGTCTGTTAAAGCCCATTGCGGCACTTCTTGTGTGATTTTGGGCTATATATGTGGCCTATTTAAATTTTTTTAATGAGCCAGGCTATAACCCCATGTATAACGTTCAGCCCCTGCTTGACATTGTGTAACCAACATAGAAACAATTTTATCAGCCTGGCCGTGATTTGTTTGTGCATGAATCTGTGATAAAATAAAAGGGATGCCTTTTTTTCTGCCAATATATGCCAAAAAAGCCCACAACGTATGGCATAAAGGATTTTGTACTGGCAGAAGCAAACACTGGTTTCTGCCTGAAAGTAATTACATATACAGTACAGGAAAGTATTTATTTCAAAGAGAGAACTGTCCCTTGACAAGTCGGGTTGTGCTGGCGCTGCTTCAGGGCTATGAACATTTGGGTCATGTTGTGTACATTTGGACAATTTTTATACATGCCCAGAATTGTTCATGGAGCTACAGAGCAGGAGAATTAGAGCTTGTGGCACAGTGAGGGTGAACAGGAGACACAGGCCTTCACAGGCTGAAGATGAAAAGAGGTGACAGTACGGTTTTCATGTGGGCAGAAAGCTTGGTGGCAGTGGCATGGCACAATGTCAAACGGGTGACTTGTCTCTCTCCAGTACACACTAACAATATATGTGAGAAAGTGCAGCAACAGACAACTGAAAAGGAGGCACCAAAGCAACACGTATTGTAAGGAGTGCAATGTGGCAATGACTGAAACTGGCTGCTTTGAGCGACATCAGACTTGGCAGGACTTTGCTGTGTAACGTGTGTGATATGTATGTGAAATCATATTATGTAATCATAGTATACAACATGCTTGACAGTATTTGGCAAAAGTAAATATTTTTTGTTGATTTGATATGTTACACGATTTGCTTTGTGTTCTTTTTTTAAAAAATGTTAGTTTTCGGAAAAATATTCAGCCCTGGGAGAAAAGAAACAAACAAAAAAAAAAGATTAGCCCTAAAAGAGTTAAAAAGATTTGTACTGTGTTTACTGTTTGTTTGCTGAGTGTCATACACCATATGTTTTGGTAAGAAACAACTACTACACAATTAAAATGGTAATACATATTTATAATTACACCTGAAGAATTACAAATGTTTAGCTGATACAATGAAGGGGAAAAAAACACTGGTATAAATAATAGTAGTAATTATTGTTTTAAAGGCACACAAGGACACAGTACAGAGCACATTAATAACAGTCACAATATAAAATTAATAGAATATTACAGTACAGTAAAACCAGAATAAATACAATAATAAAATTAAAATTTAAATTTATCAACTAAAATTTATATCAAACAGAATAAGCCAGCTTAAAAAGATGTGTTTTAAGGCAAGATTTAAAGGTAGGAAGGAGAGTCCATATTACGAATATCCTGTGGGGGAGTTTTAGGGTAGGCGATAATAGCCCGAAGGCTATATTGAAATGCATTGGCGCACATCACCCCAAATATAAATCTTTTATTTTACAATCCCCACCCATCCTACCAATTATAAAACCATAATTTAAATAAAAAGTCTATAAATCTGTTCTAAAACATCCATCTATGAATTTCAAGTTTGTCCAATAAATTACTAAAATCAATTGGCGAGGGGCCACTCAACTGAAACCTGTAAACTCCAGGGAAGTCAAGCGAGCAGGAGGTATAATAAGATTATTAGAAGATCATCTAAGGATACAGGAAGGAATGGAGATATGAAGAAGATCAGAAAGATAAGGAGGTCCCAGATTGTGGAAGGTCTTGTAATCTTAAAATCAATATGATATTTAACAGGGAGTCGGTGAAACTGCTGATGGACGGGAGTAATGTGCTCAAAGGAAGATGTTCTGGTAATAATACGAGCGGCAGCATTCTGAACCATTTGAAGTTTGTAAAGGAGTTTTTTAGGAAGTCCAGAAAGGATAGAATTACGAGACGTAACCAGAGCATCAACAGAAATAGCAGTGCTGGTAGCTGAAAGAGATGGGCATAAATCGCTGATATTGCGTAAATGACCGAGTAACATTATTAATGTGCGCCTCAAATTTTAAGTTACTATCGAGAATAAAACCTAAGCTCTGAATCTGGGAGGAAGGAGAGATTAGAGAATTATCAATAGTCAATGAAATTACCTGTATTATCACATTTGTTCAAAACAGATTTACATCCTGCTAGAAGAACCTGTGTTGTGTTTTATCTCTATTTAAGAAAATTAACAGACAGCCATGATTTAACTTCCTGCAGACAGTCAGAGAGGGAAGAAGGTGGAAGAGTGGAATCAGGCTTAGAAAACAGATAGAACTGGGTGTCTTCAGCATAACCGTGAAAATGAATATATTTCCTAAAGATACGACCAAGGGGCAGAAGATAAATAATAAACAGAAAGGGGAACAAGACGGAGCCCTGGAGAACACCACTAACAACTGGGTCAACTTGTGATCTCAAATGTTTTAATCATACAAACTTTGTATGATCTGAGAGATAAGACTTAAACCAGGCATGTGGAGTGCCAATAATACCAATCTATTTGAATCTCTCAAAAAGAATATTATAAGAGACTGTAGTTCCATTTAGTCCCTTTTGCTCCAGTCTGTGTTCATCGTGAAGGATTTTGTTGAGTATTTGCGTAGAAATGAAAGAGGGAGGTAAACAAATGAATCATTAAGAATTACGAAAACATCTCGGGTCACAACTCTACCGGGACCTTGAGCAAGGCCCTTAACCTTCAATTGCTCCAGGGGCGCTGTACAATGGCCGACTCTGTGCTCTGACCCCAAGGGGTATGTGAAATGAACAAATTCTTAATACGAGAAATTGTATAAGGTGAAATAAAGAACAAAAAAAAAAAAACTGTACGATCTGAGAGAGGAGACTTAATGTGGAGTGCCAATAATACCAGTCGATTTTAATCTCTCAAGGAGTAAGTAAATGTATATTTTAACAGCTGTAGTGCAATTATTGATTTAAAATGACTAAACCTAGAAGTGCATTGTTTAATTGCCAATATCTATAAATTGATTGTATGAATAGATGTATATATATATATATATATATATTGTTTGTTAGTGTAATGGTGAAAGTTATTTTCTTTTATGCCATATTTAGTATGGATAAATATTTCTGTATATATATGGTAAAGTATGAATTGTAAGGACATTTTTCCTATTTTAGTATTTTTATGGTCACTGAATAATGAGCCTACAGAATTTACTTTTGTTAATTAAAGAAGAGTTAACCTGTGGTCTATAGTTTAAATATAAAAATACCAAACTTAGCACCATCATATAGGACATAAGGCTTCTATGTGTCTCGTTATGCAGGAGCTTCGTGTAAGGCATAAAGGAAAAAAAAATCAAAATCAGTATTGGAAATGGGCCAATCAGTTAACATGAAATTGGTGGTATCCGTCTTTAAAGGCCTGATTGGAGAATCCTGACCTTTCTCTTTCTGTTCAGTTTTCTGTGTTATACAAACCACTGGGCTTTACACGCCATTTTTTGCTCTAAGTTTGCTGTTAGTGGATTTCTCTTCTTTTATAATGGCATTGGGTCACGTACGTGGTTGTGGCTGGTTGCTTAAATGATCAGCCTTGCCCCCTGTTTTGACGATCGTCTTCAAGTCACCCAGGGGGATGTGCCTGCTTTGCTGATGGTCTTTATTTCACCAATGGGGACCCCTAAAATCCACTCTGATTGTCATCTTTGATTCACTAAAGGGGAGGTGAGTCGCAGCATCGTAAAGGTTGAGATAAACTGGGCTATGGAATACAATGCCATGGTATTTTCATGCTCTTTTCCTTAGCCTAATATGGATTGAGAGGGGATTGTATGGTCAACTGCAAATAACATTTTAATAAACATGAAGTCGTCTCTCTCTCTCTCTCTTCCCCTCCCCACACGTTTCTCACCTTTCATCAGCTGCACAAAAAACGACACAAGCAGGCATCCTTGTGCAAAAATCCAGTGTGAACGGTTCAATTCAGATCCAATATGATCTGCTGGAAATGGAACAGAAATCTGTACCACACCTGAAAGTGCACTTTCATACTGTGTGTGTTCTGGGTGTTTATAGTAAAACCCAGTCCTGTGACTGACGTGTGGAAAAATAGCAATCAGGTCGCATCAAAGTGGTAATTTATACATGGCTTTATTTAAGTTAACATCTGTATGTACATTGACATCTCTAGACAGCAATTGAGAATATATACACTGTGTGGAGCGATGTTGAACGATGCTATTTAAACTCTTGAGTGTTAAACAAATCAATAAGCTGTACTCTGCTGGTTTATACTGCTGTAATATGACAAGAAAAACCTTCAGTTTTTTGTTTATTCTGAACTGGAAGCTTGGCGCTCTTTTTTTTTGTTTTTTGTAAATCTTTTTTGTTATAAGCAGGTGGTCATTTACATATTTTATAAAGTCATTGACATTCTACGCTATAATTAGAGATTGTCTCGCTGTAGGCAAAGGGATGTTAAAGATGGAATCATTCATTCAGTCATTACAGAGTTGTGCGGTAGTGTGCATTGTAGAGTGAAAAATCTTCATTTTTATATCTTTGTCACTTCCATGCTGAGCATCCAATAAGGCAATGTGATTAAAAGAAGAAAGAAATACTGAATGAGGCCTTCTGAATGTATGCTGAGTGTCAGCCGCTGAAGCGGAACCAGAAGAGTGTGGCCTGTGGTGTCAAGTGGTATTATAAATCTTGAAAGTGATGACATAGATGATACTTTTACTACAGGTTTATAGGGTCCTTATTGTCATGTGTCCCAGAATCCATGAAATTCAAACCAACATTTGGAGTTTCAGACTCGGAAACTCATATTTGCTGTTTGTCCAATAGTACCTGAACACAGCATTATGCCTGACGTAACCACCTTAACATAAAAAGATGGTATCACGAGTATATCTCTCTTGTGTCTCAGCTCTGCAGTAGGTTTTATACGGTCCTTATTGTCACATGTACAGAATGCAGTGAAATTCTAACGTGCATCTGCTTATCAACATACAACCACTCTTTGGTGCCGTGATTGGCAAGCGGAGCCACCTTGCCGCAAAGATTAGGCTGAGGTCCTGTGCCGTCTGAGTATTCGGAACTCCAAGTTGTGACGTTTCACCTTCTTGCTTGAATGCATTTACATGTGTTTTAATTTGGACTGTGCTTTGTTTTGGTAGAGAATTATATTACTCTACTTTCCCCTTTTGTATTATTAATGTGTAGCCTTTGTCAGAATACCTCAAATCTCACAGACTTCGCACTGTTTATTAGGTGTTGTACCATACAACTTCTCCCCACCTTCCCTTGTACATCTATAACCTCAGGCAATTAAGTTTAGTAAATGACACGGAGGAGTCAAGTTACACAACGTTTAATTGATAATATTCATAATTAATAACAATATGCAAAGCACATTTGAATATTGGCAACCATACAACCTGATAAATGCTGATGTGTAATTTCAGGCAGCACACAGACTTGTTAGTTAATTAAAATGTGTCTAGTTAAGGCATCATTAGTGGTCTGCTTTCTTTAGAACGGGCCACAAGCCTGTCCCAATATGGCTGCCAAGCTGTGCTCTTCATTTTGTTGTCCTTTTCAGTTCATGGTGTGAGAGATGGTCTTTCGTCAGTTTGGCAAGAGAGAGAAGTGAGGTAAAGCAAGCAAATTTATAGGTTTTCTCTCCAACCCTAGAGCCAGTAGGGCATCGTGTACTTAAAGGCTTTTGATACAAGCCAATTCCAAACAACCATACTTCAGACCAATGGGGGGATAGAACACCTTCACACTTGCCCCCCAAACTACTGTATATGTTAAGATAAAGCTTGACAGTTAGGCAGCCTGGCTTTCCTATTGGTTTGAGACATTTACCAAACTTCCCCGACTCTGTAGTAAAATTCACTTTCCTGACTTCGCTCTGGGGTTGGGGACATGAATGCTTCTCACTAATGCAACACTAATATTACATTGCTTTGCCCAAGTTACAAATAAAGACGTGCAAAATTTCACATCACAGCAGACTGTTTACCGAAAAACGAGGCTGCATTTATGTTTGTTTCAGTTGTGTACATGTAAATGTTGCCTGATATTTCTAATACCTTGTTTCCATGAAAGTAACACCAGGTCTTATATTAATTTTTGCTCCAAAAGATGCACTAGGGCTTATTTTCAGGGAATATGTTGTATTTATTCAACATTTATCCAAATACAGTTATGTCATCTTATTCTAGAATATCGTCATAATTCTCCACATTCAAATCTGAATTCCAGCCTGAATTTCTTGATACGCCAGCTGCTTTTAGGATCCTCCAGGATCGTTGTGTGTTTAATGACTGGTTCGATGTGGTGAAGCAAAATGGCGACATGCAAATGTATTCATGCTGCTTTTATATTCAAGCATCATATATTCCCCAAAGTAAAGACACAATATATTTTAAAAGTGTCACATACCATCTTCTGTGGCGTTTTTTTTGTTTTTTTTTTTTGCAAGTTCACAATACCATCAGAATATATGGAGGCATATTTGAGCTACAGAGAGAAAAAAATGACATAATGAGAATGTCTATTTTGTGGAAATTTCAGCTTTAAACTCGACATGTCCGCTTTAACCTCATAGTTTACTTTCTCATTAAAGCAGACCATCGTAAACGTCATCTTAAAACCGACCCAGTTGTTAATCGCTGTGGCTTCCTCCTGTCCTGACAACAATGGCAAGCAGCAATAGATCGCCACACAGAACACATTCAATTTATGATATTACAGCTCTCTGCGCATTTAGAATTCTTAGATTTATACTTGATATCACTTTCATAATGAAATGCATTACAATATACTAGTGGACACCCACCGTAGCATACGGCGGTGTAAGAATAGGAACGGAAAACGGTGATAAAGGAATTCAGAAATCAAGAAGAAAGAAATACTTCTTGAAAGACGTAGTTGTGAATAGGTGTTTTGCTGGAGACGACGGATAATGAGTGGAAAGATCTACTCTCGGAAAGAGCTTGAATTTCAGCTTCACCACCATAAACTGTAGATGTTGCCATGTATTGATAATACTTGTGATTTGTTGCGATAACTCGACTTGCGTTTTAAAGAATGAAAGGAAGAACGTCTCCAAATCTGTCCCAATGTGATGCAATGAAATCTACTGTCCTATTTCGTAATGAGAGTGCATTGCCTTCGTCATCCGTGTGTGTCAAGAAATAACCCACTGATAGGAACAGGCAGTTGCCGGATCCCGGAATACAGATAAAATTGTACAAAAACCCGTCGACAGAGAAAATACTGTCGTTCATTTTATAACAATGGCTTAGGAAACAACCGTCGCAGTATAACAAAAATAGCAAGGAGCGAAACCAATGGCAATGGTTGAGAGAGTACCTTCCTGTAACAGGCTACGGAAAAGACTCCCAGGCGCAGACATGGCCGAAGTGAAAGGTCACGTGGTCAGGCTAGATGTCGGGTGGTGTCGTGACACCAATGGGGTCATGAGAGAGGAGCAGGGAACGCGGTAGTCCAAAGGAGGAATAGGACTCGAGAAAAGTGGTGTGGGGATGTATGGGAGGCTGCAGGCAGCGTGGGGAAGGGTTTGGAAGAGGATGAATAGGTATGGAGAAATGCCGTGTGGGCTGCGTGTTGGCAGGACCGGGTTTGAAGAGGAAGCAGGACGAACCAGAAGAAAAATATATATGAGATATACAGTCAAACTTCGTTATAGTGAGTTTGACGGGACCAACATTTTTGCTCGTTATAAGCGGAATTCGCTATAACCAGGAAATGTGAATTCGACAAAAACTAACTCAGTCTATTAAAGTAATAGTGATTTATTCTAAAAAAATACGTTTAGCCCATAATGAAAACATACATTAAGTACATCTATCCATCCATTACCCAACCTGCTTTATCCTAACTACAGGGACACGGGGGTCTTTTGGAGCCAATCCCAGCCAACACAGGGTGCAATATACCATTTTTAAAGAAAGTCCAAAATACTTTTTTGTTTTAAACTTTGTAATCTACAGTCATGCAGTTTGCCTCTTAAAACACGTAATGCATCCAACGCTTGCTTTTTCGCATCAGTCCCTTGAATAATTGACATCAATCTATTGCAGGCGTTTTCTGCATCAAACAATGTTGGTAAACTGCGTTCTGGTAAATCCAACATGCCAGCGCCGTCTTCCTCCTTGTCATCTTCTTTTTAAAGCAATGTGTTTATGATTTCATTTTCACTAGGAATTCCGCTAGTAAACAATTCATCATTCACGTGTTGATAATCATAATAATTTACATTATTAATTTCAATATTTTTGGGGCAAACCCATGTAGATAACAGCAATTCATCCTCTTCTTCAAAAATATCAGATTTTGATTTCCTGAAGCAATTCTGTATGCTAACAGTCGTCACATTGTTCCAGGCATCAGATAAGACATGTATTGCATATTGAAATTTATTCTGCTAGTGGCTCACAAAAGTCCAGGATGCGGTTAAGTAGTGTTTGTAATAACAGTTATAGCAGGGCAAATTTACATGCTGGTATATCTTTCAAAAAATGTTTTTTCATTATAACCGAGCCCGTTAAAACCGAGTTTGACTGTATTACATTTTACAGATAAATTGTTTAACTTTGTTTAAATAATGAAAACTGTTAATAGTTACACACATGGGAGTGGCAGAGTGGTAGCCTCGGTAGGGAGTCGCGTCCCTTGTGATCCCTGCCTGGAGTTTGAATGTTTTTCCTGGTGGGTTTCCAGAGTGAGCTCAGTTTTCCATCCAAAGACATGAAGGTTTGGGGATTAGGTGAAGCTACAATGACGGCAGTGTATTTGTGTGCTTGTGTTCACCTTGCGATGAGCTGATGCAGGGATTTTGTTTCTATCTTGTGCCGATGCTTCTGGAATGGGCGCATCACCGAATTAATGGATGTAACCATTAAACATCCTTTTCAGAGATATTGTGGCAAGTGTCCTCGGAATTTAATGGATGTTTCGGGCACACGTGTCTCATCGCGTGAAGTATAAACCTGCCGTTATGCGCCTTACTTTTTAGCTGACGATCTTGACTTGTGCTTATTTTTGGGGTAGGACTTATATTGCAGAGCTGCCTGAAAATCATGCTAGGGCTTATTTTCAGAGTAGGTCTTATTTTCGGGGAAAATCGCCTTTGTCTATAGATGCCTTTTAAATGAGCAGCAAATCTTGATCGGTCCAGGTATGCTAAAGAAAAAACTTTATGGGGTGTCCTTTTTTTTTTTTTACATGATTATTTGTTGTGTGTCTCCTCAGAATAATAACAGGACTACAACTACAATCAAAAAGACACAAAGTAAGAATTTAGCTGTACTGTGAACCCGTGACAATAAACCTGCACTGACATGAAGCGTGTTATGAAATAAGCTCTAAAAACAGTGTGCCTGGAATCACTTAAGCGCTGGTTACCTAATAATTTTAAATGCATCTAATTAGCCAGCTCCCTTCTTCAGCTTCAGTATTAAAGGTTTTGAGCACTTGGCGCTACCTTTATGACAAGATAATGAGTCAGAAATGCTTATTAATCCTACCTCCTAGAGTTCTGCATCTGGCATGGCAGTTTTAGCAATTCAATTACCCAGGCAGTAATTCATCCCTTCTATGTCAAGTGTTAAGCTCTCTTCAAGGAGTTATTTCTTCATACAAAGAGTCATAGAAAATCTGACCAAAGATGTACATCTTCAGATTTAAAGGAAAAGAACAGGGCCGCATGAGCTGTAGAGGTAACATAGCCCATCAGACATTTATTATATTAGTGCAACCTTATAATGCTTTTAGATGGCAGTGTTTTATGAGTGCTGACGTAACATCTAACGATGCGAGAGATGAGGGGCTCTCCTTCATCATCTTCCAGATGTTGGCAAGTCAGTGTTATAAGGAATCCTTTTGATTTTAATAACTGTGTCACTTATGGGTTTTCATAAACATGCGCCATCAATGAAGTGGTAAATGTAGCAGGTTGCATATCCCATTGTTAATACTTTGTGATCCGTTTCTAAATCACAAGCACATGTAGAAATATTAAATTGCTTCTGGAGTCCTTGGTTCAGTGTGGGGCGAGGTGAAGAGGCTCTCTCAGGGTCACTCAGCAGAATTAAGCAGTGGGATTTGAACCCTTGGTCTTGTGCTTAACAGTTCACACAATTTATAAGACTAAACTCCCTTTTATTTTCTGTTTGCTTTCATGTGTTGTGCTTCCATATTGCAAATATTATTCGGGACACGTGACTCAAAAAGGCCAATTTGTTATTAAAAATCCTTGCCATCCGGCATTGTCACTTTTCTGGACCTGGATCCATTGAGAGTTTTTATGTTGAGGTCATAAGGCCACTCATACAGACCACCACATGACTGTTTCTTGTATTTATCGTCTATTAGCTTTTCTTATAGTATGGTGGTGTGTACAGCGCCTCCTTTCTGCAGTTCACCGTTGTCACTAGTCTGGAAGGCAGCAGTCTACCAGTACTGGTAAAGTACCAAAAAACACACATTTTAAAACTGTGGCACCAGCATCTTGTACCGGAAGTGAACATCCGCTTTCCCCTAATTCCTTCAGCCCCCTTCCCTTGACAGTTGCTATTGTGCTTTTTTAACCCTTAAACTGCTACATACTTTTTTGCTGCACTTTTTAAGGAAACGTCACAATTCACCAAGAAAAAGTGAAATATTAGTGGATCACATTTTTTTTTTATGCAAAGAGCATCATAATTACTGCAACACTGATCATTTTACACACTGCCAATGAACTGTAAAAACTATAAAAAAATAAAAAAAACAACTGCAACAATCTATTATTATATGTACAAGGTGTAACTGACGCTATTGATGAAATTCAGTCAATCACTGAGCCAAGCATGCTTGAACTGGCCACACGCGAGCACACAGAGGCTGACGCTGGCAGGCTCGTCTAGTGCAGCAGTTGAATCCCAGGGACAGTGAGGCTGCAGGGGGCGCCAGTAGCCATGAACAGGCTGCTTAATGAATGTACGGCACGGACTGACAAGTTCCTGTGTGCTGGCAAATTGCACTGGGAACCGACTGTAGCTGGTTCTGGCGGTTTAAGGTTTAAAAATGTTGGTGGTTTTTTTTTTTTTGTATTCCTCATGAAACGAACGTTGAGCGCATTTGGAACTTCAGGTGGGGTGACCCCTTCTTGTTTTGCTGTCATCAGGACTTCATGGGTTCAAGAGGGAAGTGGTATGTAGTGCAGCGCACCAGTGAGGTTGGGAGGATTTGGAGTTATTTGCTTTGGAGCCATTTTGGTAGTGGTACTGAGGTCCAAAGATCGCACCAAAGCAACACAACTGTCTACACTCGACAGCGAGCTTGCACAGTTGCCCATACTGTCACAGAATGTTATGTTTAAAGCCCTCTTTGGCTGGGATTTGTTTTATACCAGCAGCTCCTCTAATTTTCGACCTGTTCAGTGACATTTTACAGACTGGACCTTCACATCTTAATAAAGATTATGGAGCTGTTTACTTTTAATAAAAAATAAAAAAAAAGTCTGTAAAACAATCCCCCCCAGGTTAAACTAGTCTTGTGAGAATCGATGTCGGTAAAATTCCACCATTTCCTATTCAAATGGCTTTTCCCTGTAGAATTCGAAGGACCTGTTCACATGCTGTGCAGCCAGATCAAATCAAAGGAAGGTGGTGTGGGCCGGCCGATGTGTAAGAATTAGCAACGTGGAGCTGCGCCAAACAAAAGAAACTTTAAAGGGTCCTCCAAAAGTCAGAAAACATACAAGACCCCGTGAAAAAATAATAATAATAATGAAGGATTCATTACTGCGGCTGATTTTGTCCATTTCCAGAACATTACCCCCCTGTTGTGATATCAGCTACTGTTAAATTGTGCCTGTACTTGTAATATTTTTATTTTACTATTATATTGTATTGAGGATGACTTGTGTTTTGTTCTGTGTATTGTATTGACCCCCTTCTTTTTGACACCCACTGCATGCCCATCCTAACTGGAAAGGGGTCTGTTTTTTTGGACCTCCCTTTCCCGAGGTTTCTTCCATTTTTTCCCTACAAGGGTTTTTTTTTGGGAGTTTTTCCTTGTCTTCTTAGGGCAGGGGTGTCAACCTCCAGTCCTGGAGGGCCACAATGGCTGCAGGTTTTCATTCTAACCCTTTTCCTAACCGTTGCCCAGTTTTCACTGCTAATTAACTCCTTTTCCCTTCATTTAAATAGCCCTATTTTTAGGGATTCAGTCCTCTGAATTGATTCTTTTCTTCATTAAATGAGAGCCAAACAAAAATGCGACGTTAAACGAGTCAGCAGATGACCAGCTAGACTGGGGCTTCAAACTCCAACCAGTTTCACTCCAGCCACTTTCTTAATGAGATGCCAATTCTTGCTGTTAATTAAACCCGTTATTTAATTCCACAGCTTGTTGCTACTCTCATTCTGCCATAGCAGACGTTTACAAAACTGTTGATTTTTTTTCTAAGAACATTGTCAAAATGTTTTGGTGACCTGAGAGATCAACCTTACTGAGACCTTTGCCTTTCTTTTTTTTTTTCCAAATATTGTGAGATGGACACAGATGAGCTGGTCACGTGGCGGCTTGTTTTGTGTCTCATTATTGTTTGGCTACTAATTAAAAAAAAGGGGGCCCGAGTCAGGTTAATTAAAACTAAGGCAAAAACTGGTCACTAATGAAGATGATGATTAGAATGAAATCCTGCAGTGACTGCGGCCCTCCAGGACTGGAGTTCGACACCTGTGTCTTAGAGAGTCATGGCTGGTGGGGCTGTCAAAAGGCAGGGTCTGTTAAAGCTCATTGCAGCACTTCTTGTGTGATTTTTGTGCTATACAAAAGTAAACTGTATTGCATTGTTGTTCTCCTAAAGCCCTCGCCTCTAAGCCCGAAACACTGTTGGCCATTCATCAGCACATGGCTGTAGTGTGTTGTGTGCAAATCTTGATGTTGTCGTGCTCTTTAAGAGTAAAACAGATTTGGTGGCAATCATGGTATTTGTTACATGTGCAGAGTCCAGTGATATTCATGCTTGCTTATCCAGACAACATGCAACACGTTGTTACTCTCCGTTAAGTAAAGATTGGTAGCTTCCCCAAAAGAGGAATTATGAAGAGGCGTGCACAGGTATTTGTAGGTTTGTATATTATTGTCACCTCTGCAGAGTCCAGTGAAATTCTTACTTGTATGCACTAATCAACATGCCCCATGCCACCACTTTCCGACTCCAGGATTACCGAGTGCCATGAGACACCCGACGAGAGGTCCTTACGATTGAGTCCTTCAACTGTGGTCATCCATCGCACAGCGTAGCGCGCGCCAAGTTGCTAGTAGAAAATATTACAGTCACACAAAATACATGGGAAAGGCAACAAGCAGATTGAGGTTGACTTCTGTGCTTTGGCCTGTGGCTTTACTGCTGCAAATCTGAATGTACGGTCAGTCCGTCTTTGTATAATGCAGTTTGTGCAAGAAAATTCAAGTTGAATCAAAGTCGTGGAGGCTACATGTGTGTTGGAGTGTCATGGAAATTGAATTCTTTGGTGCATGGGAATTTTGCATAGATTTGGCAGAGAATCCATTTAGAGAAAGGGCTATTTGAATGTGTAATACGTTATGTAAATTATTTTACATAAGAGGGAAAACTGGTGAAAGTTAATGTTGTGCCCAAAAAGAAAGCTAGAAGCATGTCGGTCGGTCCTCCCTTGAGCTTGTTGGACGCTCCATTCCAAATCCATGGGCATTAATATGGTGTTGGCAAATCCTCTAACAGTCTCCACTGTTCTTTCCACCAGATTTTGGAGTGAGTCTGCGGGAATTTGTGTCCATTCATGTCAAAAGAGCGTTTATGAGGTCAGGTACTGATGTTGGATGAGAACACCTGGCTGGCAGTCGGCATTCCAGTTCATCCCAAAGGTTGAGGTCCGGGCTCTGTGCAGGCCACTTGAGTTCCTTCATGTCTTGTGCAAAGGGGCTAGGGGCTTAAATTTTAACTTTGTTATTGATAATTGCTTTCAGACCTCAGTACTGATACCAAAACGGTGCTGAAGTAAATAATGAATACTGTACTTCCAAAAACCTCCCATCTTTTCCAGCCTCCCTGTTACACTACTTCCCTCTTGATAGCCGTGAAGTCCAGATCCTGTCAAAGCAATGTGAGGCAGTGTTGGTCTGCTGCAACATCCCAGTTGCATTGAAGCATTGACTTTTGTTGTAGTCTACTAAATGGACGTGTTTCCACATCTGCAATAGATGCATAGAACTTTATTAGCCTTAATAGCGATTGTTGAAGGAAATGTTGACAGGAAAGCTGACTTTTATTTCTGGTACTGGAAATCCTGAAAATGCTGGTACCACACCGCTTTAAAATTTGGGGTGTTTCTGTACTTATCCATTACCAGCATACCACACAGCCCTAACAGGGGCACAGTGATGCTGGAACTCAAAAGGGCCTTCAACAAACTGGAAGCACACGCTTGTCTAAAATGTCTTTGTATGCTGCAGCATTAACAGGACCCTTCACCGGAAATCCGGGGCCAAGCTTGAACCCTGCCATCATCCCTCCTGCTCCAACCTTTGTAGCAGACCTTAGGGCTCATTTATACTTCACGCGACGCATGCTGCAGCGGACGCTCCTGCTACGCAAGCGTTGTAGTGTTTATACTTGCGCGCGTTCTTTACGTAAATATGAAGGAATCCACCAGGTGGCAGTGCAAGATGATATCGTGGTGAGAACATGTTTGGCTTCTCTGTGTTGTGAATTGCCTAGAACACCTATTAAATTCCGATAACACCTTACCGCAAAATCTCTGAAAAGGATGTTTATTGATTAAATCCAGGGATGTATGTGTCCATTCCAGGAAGCATTGGGCACGAGTGAGAAACAGTCCCTTGACGAGGCCTCAGCTCATCGCAAGGTGAATACAAGCACACACATACACTAGCGTCATTTTAGCGGCACCAAATCCCCAAATCTGCATATCTTTGGAAGGAAACCGGAGCACAGTGTGGAATACCAGCAACATAACTCCCTGCGAGACAGCAGTGCTATCGCTCCGCCACCATGACACCCCCATGTGTGTATTTATTAACAGTATTCATTATTTAAACGAAATTATATGTAAAATGTAACATACACATTTTAATGCATTTCATCATGAAAGTGATATCAAGTATAAATCTAAAGATTCTAAATGTGCAGAGAGTTGGAATATCAGACATTTAATTTGTTCTGTTTGGCGATCTATTGCTGCTTTCCGCTGCTGAAGCAAAATGCCGACATACAGATGCATTTGTGGTGCTTTTATATTCAAGCGTCGCATATTCCCGATCGTAATGACACGATACATTTTCAAGTCTCACGTACCATCTTTTGTGCCATCTATTTTTTATTGTTTTACTTTACCTGCTGTCAGGTCCAAGAAGCTCGTAGCGATTAAAAACTGGGGTGACGTTTGCGACCGTCTGCTTAAATGATAAAGTAAACTACGAGGTTAAAGTGGAAATTTCGAGATTAAAGCCGAAATTTCCACTTTAATCACAAAGTACACATTTTCACCGTGTCCTTTATTTTTTTCTCAGTGGCTCAAATATAACGCTATACATTATGTTACTGTTGTTAAGTTGCAAAAATTAAAAAGTAAAAAAGCATATATAAATGACACGATACATTTTAAAAGTCTCACATACCATCTTTTGTGCCGTTTTTTTTTTTTTGCAACTTCACATCGGTAACATAATGTATAGCGCTGTATTTGAACCATTCATCAAACAGCAAAGTGCGCACATCGATCCCCAAAGGATCTCCATAGAGGCTTGCTGTCACATGTAGATAGTAAACAGAGACTGTGACGTCTACAACTGCAAGAAGGTACGCGAATAATTATGAATAATGTTGCATCCTTGCCACAGTGTTTTTCTAAATGTACTATAAGGTCATAAAATGAATAATTCCAACTATCATACAGTGGTGTGAAAAACTATTTGCCCCCTTCCTGATTTCTTATTCTTTTGCATGTTTGTCACACAAAATGTTTCTGATCATCAAACACATTTAACTATTAGTGAAATATAACACAAGTAAACACAAAATGCAGTTTTTAAATGATGGTTTTTATTATTTGGGGAGAAAAAATCCAAACCTACATGGCCCTGTGTGAAAAAGTAATTGCCCCCTGAACCTAATAACTGGTTGGGCCACCCTTAGCATCAATAACTGCAATCAAGCGTTTGCGATAACTTGCAATGAGTCTTTTTCAGCGCTCTGGAGGAATTTTGGCCCACTCATCTTTGCAGAATTGTTGTAATTCAGCTTTATTTGAGGGTTTTCTAGCATTAAGCGCCTTTTTAAGGTCATGCAGGTCATAGCATCTCAATTGGATTCAGGTCAGGACTTTGACTAGGCCACTCCAAAGTCTTCATTTTGTTTTTCTTCAGCCATTCAGAGGTGGATTTGCTGGTGTGTTTTGGGTCATTGTCCTGTTGCAGCACCCAAGATCGCTTCAGCTTGAGTTGACGAACAGATTGCCGGACATTCTCCTTCAGGATTTTTTGGTAGACAGTAGAATTCATGGTTCCATCTATCACAGCAAGCCTTCCAGGTCCTGAAGCAGCAAAACAACCCCAGACCATCACACTACCACCACCATATTTTACTGTTGGTATGATGTTCTTTTTCTGAAATGCTGTGTTCCTTTTACGCCAGATGTAACGGGACATTTGCCTTCCAAAAGTTCAACTTTTGTCTCATCAGTCCACAAGGTATTTTCCCAAAAGTCTTGGCAATCATTGAGATGTTTCTTAGCAAAATTGAGACGAGCCCTAATGTTCTTTTGCTTAACAGTGGTTTGCGCCTTGGAAATCTGCCATGCAGGCCGTTTTTGCCCAGTCTCTTTCTTATGGTGGAGTCGTGAACACTGACCTTAATTGAGGCAAGTGAGGCCTGCAGTTCTTTAGACGTTGTCCTGGGGTCTTTTGTGACCTCTCGGATGAGTCGTCTCTGCGCTCTTGGGGTAATTTTGGTCGGCCGGCCACTCCTGGGAAGGTTCACCACTGTTCCATGTTTTTGCCATTTGTGGATAATGGCTCTCACTGTGGTTCGCTGGAGTCCCAAAGCTTTAGAAATGGCTTTATAACCTTTACCAGACTGATAGATCTCAATGACTTCTGTTCTCATTTGTTCCTGAATTTCTTTGGATCTTGGCATGATGTCTAGCTTTGGAGGTGCTTTTGGTCTACTTCTCTGTGTCAGGCAGCTCCTATTGAAGTGATTTCTTGATTGAAACAGGTGTGGCAGTAATCAGGAAATTGAACTCAGGTGGGATACACCACAGGTAGGTGATTTTTGAACAAGGGGGCAATTACTTTTTCACACAGGGCCATGTAGGTTTGGATTTTTTTTTCTCCCTAAATAATAAAACCATCATTTAAAAGCTGCATGTTGTGTTTACTTGTGTTATATTTGACTAATGGTTAAATGTGTTTGATGATCAGAAACATTTTGTGTGACAAACATGCAAAAGAATAAGAAATCAGGAAGGAGGCAAATAGTTTTTCACACCACTGTATATACCCATGTCTCTGTTTTTTTTTTGTCAGTGCGGCTTTGACATCACGGGCCTTAAGGCGCATATTAATTCAGCATAAGCAGGAACACTCAATAAAATGGAATCAAATAAAATCAAGTGACAATGAAATATGAGTAAGGCAGCGTTTGTGTGTCAGCTTTTATCCCTCCAGATCAGAGAATGTCCAGTTCGATTGTCTCAAACCACCACTCACATCTGCAGTTATTCCCAGTTTCAGATAAAAAGTAACAGCGTCAGATCCCTTTGGGGGCGGTAGTGTGTATCGTGACTGAGAGAATATAAGTGAAAATAAAATGGTAACTTTTACAAGTACTATACATTTAATACAGTACCTGTTACAGACACAAATCAAATGTATGTGTTTATTGTATAATATATGGGGTGGAGTGGTGGTTCTGAGGCTAAGAATCTGCGCTGGTATCCCGAAGGTTGCCGGTTCGAATCCCCGTCACTGCCAAAAGAGATCCTACTCTGCAGGGCGGTGCTGTGGCCATTGGAAGAAGGTGATGATGGGAAAGAAATTAAAACAAACCGATTCATGGTGTGTGTTTTGTTCATGTTCTCTCTTATCACTCGATACCTGGACAGCTTCATGCTCTGGTGCTTATGATGCCACCTGTAACTGACCAGAGAGTTTCTGTCAAATTGGCTAAGGTTGTGTGGTGAAAATACCTCTCCTCATTAATGATGGGGCTTTATAGTTAAACTATCCTGATATTTTTCTGTCAGTTTGATAATTAATGATAGTTTTAATCATTTTCACCCTTAACAAAATGAAATTGTAACTGCAGTGTTATCTTTCATTTAAAAAAAAAACCAAAAAACAAAACTTACTAGCAGGTCTTGATTAGTAAATAAAATGTTGTGGTCTTGTAGAAATGAAAGCATCAGACATTTTATGCTTAAAAAAAAAATGTAAAGAATGTGTTGTGAACGCAAAAACAACTGAAAAATGTTGGCACAGTTTAAGTGTTGCATAGTATAACTATTGTGCAATTCAGACTTTTAGGAAAGACAAACTACAGATCCTAATCGCAAGTTTTCTGAAGACGTTTGAAGCCATCACTCTGGAGCAGTGGCAGAGCAAGGCTTTTGTACTTGAATATGGAGGGGTGGCATCTTGTTAGTGGGCCCCCTGCAAACACCATCCCCAGCCAGTGCCCACACATTCCAAAGAATGAGCATAAGATCCCTCAGAGCTGACATCACGGTGAGCGTCTGAGCTTAGGACCCACCCAAATCGGCGGAGTTGCTTACTTGAGTGGTAATCCCAAGTGTGGGTGTTAAATCAGCATTGTGTGTTCTAGTAAATTGTGAGGTCTGCATGTTCACCTCTCTTGCCATTATAATTTTCATTTATATCAGTCACTGTTTTCTGTGGTGTTTTGCCCAGCTGCTTTCTTCATCAGACCCATCCGTCGTCCTCTCCACCTCGTCGCTTTGCTCTTCTTCACATACTTTTGCCATTGCAGTTTTGGCCAGCTGTGGTCATTGATGGGCATGAAGGAAACAAGTGTGTGAGCGAATCAAAGCTGAAGTAGCGCTTTACCTTCCAGTGCACTTGATGTTCTAGCAGACTGTCTGTCATGTGGACGAATAGTTTTGTGGTGATATGATGCATTTATCCAATCAACATGTGCCCTTCTTAAATTTCAGAGCTGCATTCTATAATTTATATTTGGTCTAAACTAAAAGAAACTTAAAACTACTTAAAAAAAGGCGCCAACAAGCTGACATAGCAGACTCACAATAGTGGTGACCTTAAGCTTTAAGAACCCTATTTGCTTGATCATAATTCTTTAAGGGCATGCAGTAGAGGGAACTTGTCTCCTGTGCCCTTTGCGATTTTTTTTAATTTTTTTTTAAATTTTTATTATTGCAAGTTGAGATTTGAAGGATCTTTGAAGAGCATTGTGTTTCTGAGAAATTTTAGTGTGGGATTTGGCAAAAACATTTATTGAGACTTTTCAGATATTGCAGCAAGCTTTTGGAGAAAATTAGGGCGCACACCGTTTTACAAATGGTGCCGATGTTTCAGATCAAGCAGACGATCCCAAAACCGGGCGGTGATCACGTTGAGAGAGTGCAGGCTTTGATTCATGAAGATCGTTGCCTAAAAGTCCGTGAAGATGTTAAAGAAGTAGGAATCAGAAGTTTGTGTGACACAATTTTGACTGGGAGAACTGCAGGTGGATCATGTTGCTGCATGATTTATGCCGAGTCTCTTGTCAGATGAGCAAAAAGTGAACGGTGTCACTGAGAGTCAGCAGGAGTTAGGTCGTTCAAATGCAGATGAAAGCTTTCTGAAATTTGTCATAGCAGGTGATGAAATGTGGGTGTGCAGCCCCTGAAGTTAAAATCAACCTTGGAAGGTATTCCGATTTCAAATGATAGCAGATTCTCCACCAGACATAAGCGACATTCCACAAAATGAGTTTTAGGACGCATTGCAGAAGTGGAAAAACCATTGGGAGTATAAATAGAGGAAGGGAATACATTAAAGGAATAAATGCGAACATTAATTTTATTTTAATTCTTTTCATTTTTATTATTATTTAATTTAATATTGTTTCTTTGTATCAGTATACTGCTGCTGGATTATGTGAATTTCCCCTTGGGATTAATAAAGTATCTATCTATCTAAAGGAGACAGTAAGATATTAAAGATAATCCTATAGTAAGATAGTAAAAATACTAAGTGTTTGTAATTGAGGTAATGCCAGTAAAATGGCCACACTCATAAAAAATGGTCCAGTCTAGTCTGGTAATCGTGACGATGGTTTTCATGCAAACGTTTGTGGTTCCATTCAGTACATAAAATGTGAAGTATGGTAAGAGAAAACATTTGATAAGGTGCCACATGAGAGGGTGGGCATCAAACTAAAAAGTGGGTGTTCAGGGTGATGTTTTTAGATGGGTGCAGAATTGGCTCCGACACAGGAAGCTGAGGGTGATGGTGTGAGGAACCTCATCAGAACTGGCCGATGTTAAGAGTGGTGACCAGTAGGGGTCAGTGTTGGGGCCGCTGCTATCTTTAATATATAGAAATGATTTAGATAGGAATATGAGTAACAAGCTGGTTAAGTTTGCAGATGATACCAAGATAGGTGGATTAACTGATTATTTGTAACCCGTTGTATCATCACAGAAGGACTTGGACAGCCGATGTGCTTGGGCAGATTTGTGGCTGATGAAATTTAATGTCAGTAAATGTAAAGAATTACACATAGGAAGTAAAAAATGTGAGGTTTGAATACACAATGTGGGTCAGAAAATCGAGAGTCCACCTTACGAGGAGGATTTAGGAGTCGTAGTGAACTCTAAGTTATCGACTTCCCGACAGTGTTCAGAAGCCATTAAGAACATAGACAGACTGTCAGGTTATATAGCGCCTTGATGTCAACTTTATTTATATAGCACATTTTAAACAACATAGGAATGCTGTGGCCAAAGTGCTTTACAATAATAGAATTAAAGAAAAACATACATTTAACATGAATAATATAAACAGAAATAAAATAAACATAAATAAAATAAATAATAAATCGAAGTAATGTTACACAATGAGGAAACCATCAGTATTACTGAAGGTCACGGAATGCAAGTGAATGGAAATGAGTGTTTAATCTCGTTTTGAACAGTTCAATTGTAGACGACTCCTTTATATGATGATTTAAACGAGTTCCACAGATGAGGTGCCACAACTGTCCCCCTTAGTTTGACACTTGGTACGAGGGACAACAAGAGACAATTGACCAGAAGTGCTAAGCACTCTAGATGGCTGGTGTAAAGCACACAATTCAGATAAATAGGCAGGAGCAAGCCCATGTAAAGATTTCAAAACTTGCAGCAAGATTTTGAAATCATTTCGAAAACTATCAGGCAGCCAGTGTAAAGTAGCTAATGCTGTTATGTACTAGTGTTGGATTGGTACTAAAATTTTTCGATACCAGCTTTCGGATCTCAGAACCAGTGCCAAAATGCCTCCAAAGCAAATAAGAGAGAACTCCAAACCACGCCATTGTCTGCACTGTTGACAGCCATGAAGTTCCAAACACGTTGAAGCGAGCAGTTCAATTTCGTGAAGATTACGGAACGGATGTCCTTCCACAACTGAAAAAGCAAGTGGTGCGAGGATAGCTGATGTTTACTTCTAGCACTGAAAATCTCAAAATGCCGGGACCATGCCGCTTTAAGATTTTTTTTTTTTTTTTGTACTTTTCCAGTACTTGTATACCACGCAACCCTGTTGTTTTAAGTATGACATTCACAAAAAATAATTCTGTTAATATTTTACAATAAACAAATTCAGAACTGTAATGTATCTGGGCATCAGAATGCTACGTATTGCCCGCAGCCTCTGACGCCTTTCTTTTTAGTGAACCCATTACTTTTTTTCTGTCAACTATTTATTGATCAGCTGCTGAAAAAACTGCCACTTTTACAAGTTCATCTATTTTATGACAATTAAAACTTTCCATTCTGTCCATCATGCATCCCATCAGCTTCACGCTTAAAGTCGCATGTACTCAGATCTTCAGCTATTGCACTCTCCTCCGTGCTTTCTGAACTGTGATAGATGTTAGTGATGATCTGTTGCTGGGACTGCTTAAATCTCACAAGTGTGCGCGTAATCTGTCAAAATCTAAATAATGGTGGATTGCCCAAACCTGTCAAGAGTTAATGAGAAACACTTTGAGTTCATGGAGCTAAGTTTTGATTGGACAACGAGGCTCTCTTAGGTGAGGTTAACTGCGCCAAGTCTCGATTTCAAAAGTGCGTTTCGTGGAATTTCCCCAAGCAGAGCATCCCTAAACGTTGATATTATAAATGATATCATATTGCACCCCTATGGTCATTAGTGATTACTGCTACACCTGACTTACTTGAGAAGGGTAAAAAAAATATATCATTGTGATTATTTCTTCCAAAGTCATGCCATCCGGTGATCTGATTTTTGTTAACACTGTCAGGATTCATAACGAAGCATTAATGAGATACGCATTGCAGTTTATTTATGTGAACTGAGCTCACTCTCGCTGACAAAATCAGCCTCAAGGTTGGTATTCAGTTATCCATTTTTAGTTGCTGGTCTTGAGTATGAACAGCTATTGGCCCGTGGGGAGAGTGTCAGTGAGGGACGCCAGTTAGTACACATTTTTGAGCCACGAGTGAATTTGTTTTTGACGTGGAATCACAGCACTTGAGTTAACACCAGATAATACATGTCACATAAAGTAAGTAGGCAGCAACAATATCCCTGGCTGTGGGGTTGTTGTTTTTTCTTTCTTCTTGTTTTGTCCAACTGTGTGTTCTTTTTTAGGGATTGGTTTTGTCACGTCATCTTGTTCACCTTCCTCTGAGGATGCCCTCCTGTATTTACTGTATACACCAGGCTGCACACCTGCGACTCTGAATGTACGCACAAATGTTTATGGAAAGGTTCTTCCCTCTTATGACTTGAACAGTTTCAAGAGAAATAGCAGCAATGAAATAAATTATTAATTATTAAATGATCAGTCACCTGATATTAAATAGTCCAATGGCATGGACACAAAAGGTTGCATGGCATTCCTTCTTAAAAGGCTTTCTCAATTGAGGTTTACTGCTTGTATAAAAAGCTTTTATTTATTTATTTAAGCTTATATAAAAAGCTTTTATTTCTATAGTGCACTTTCATACAAAGGGTGTCACTCAAAGTGCTTCACACGAAATGGAAAATGAACATTAAAATTTGGCTAGAATGTCAGATACAGTGCTTGTAAAAAAAAAAAAAAAAAGTATTCACACCCTTGGAAATTTTCACTTTTTGTTGCCCAAGAACAACATTTATTTCTGTGGCACATTTTCATGCACAGGATTTAGCTCATAGTGCTTCACAAGATGTCAAAGGAAAAGATGTAGGAGAAGAAAAACAAAATAGAAATAAATATGAGGGGCGTTCAATAATTCATCGACCTCAGTAGGAAACAATACAATACAATTTTCAAAGAAAGTTTTGTGTTATTTTTCAACTAGCCATCTCCCACGGCTTCGCCCGCGTATTAGTGAACTAGGACAGTGAGGAGGCCTTCGCTCAGATCTGTACTCCTAACGTCGTTCAGGTCATATTTCTGCAACAGGACTCTCAGAGTCATGCTAGACGATTTTTCATCTGAATCAGTCCCACTCCCATGTGGGGTCCCCCAGGGTTCCATTTTAGGGCCACTACTTTTTTCAATCTACATCCTGCCTTTAGGTGCAATTTTTAGAAAACATGCAATTTCATATCACCTATATGCTGACGACTGCCAAATTTATTTCTCCCTCAAGCCAACTGACTCCACCAAACCTCTCCTCGACTGCCTATCTGACATTAAGGACTGGCTGGCTGTAAACTTCCTTCACCTGAACGATTCAAAAACCGAGGTCATTGTTTTAGTCCCGACTGCAAACAGGCTCCACCCCTTGGCCTCGTTTCTCTTCCCATTCCAGTAACTTCGTCTGTCTCCAATCTTGGAATCAAAATGGATACGTTCCTGAAAATGGATGCTCAAGTCAACAGCACAGTAAAATCCTGCTTTTTCCATCTAAGGCGAATCGCCAAACTCAAGCCTATTCTTTCTAACCACCTCCTGGAATCCGTAATCTATGCATTCATTACGTCCCGGCTTGACTACTCTAATTCCTGCCTTTTTGGTATCAGTAAAGCCACCCTTTCTAGACTCCAACTGGCTCAAAATGCGGCTGCAAGGCTTCTAACTGGAAGTAGCAGAATCCAACACATTTCACCGATTTTGAAAACCCTACACTGGCTGCCGGTTAGATTCAGAATCGATTCTAAGATTCTCCTCCTAACCTATAAGGCATTAAACGGTCTAGCCCCCGCCTATTTGAGTGTCTTGCTCCATTGTCACAATCCCCCTCGTGTTCTTAGATCCGCAGATCAGCTGCTCCTAACCGTTTCCAAGGCACGTTTTAAAGCTCGTGGTGAAAGGGCTTTCTCCGTCTGTGCACCCAGGCTCTGGAACTCCCTGCCCTTAGTGGTTAAGCAAGCCGCTTCAGTCGCCACATTCAAATCTCGCCTAAAACGCACTTCTTCACATTGGCTTTTAATTCTTAACCTGTTTCATTTTCCACTTGCCTTTTGCTATTTTCTCTATTTTATTTGGTCCCTTGACCTGTTTTTAGTATCTCTGTTTTAATTCTCTTAAAGTTTATTTTTAATATTTTGCTTTTAGTCCTGCTTGTTGTAACTGTACAGCGCTTTGGTCAGTTGTAATGCTGTGTTTTTAAGCGCTCAACAAATAAATATGGTATGGTATGGTATTCTTCCCCGTCTCCTCGGCCCTCAGCCTCTGTCTCGGATTAGCGCGAATATATCACTCCTGTAAGTTAACTCTGATTCTTAGCGCAGTAAGAGAAGTTGCAAAATCAACCGGAATGTTCAAGCAAATTATATATAATAATAAAAAAAAAAATCTAAATCTGTTAAGCAGTTCTCTCATTTGCTAACTAAGCGGAGTTAAGGTTACGCCCCGAGACAGACACGTGAGTAAGGAGGACGCCCTCCTGATGAGTCTCTCTCAGATTCACACTAATAAATTGGTACCACAAGCGAACTCTGATACTTGGAGCGATGAGAAAGTCGCAAAATCAATGGAATGTTCAAGCAAATTATAGGAAAAAACCAGTCTAAATCCGTTAAGTAGTTCTCTCGTGAAAAGCGGACAGACAGACAAACGGGTCTAAAAAACTAGAAGCAATTTCGCACTTGGATCACGAAATTTTTAAAACCATTTCTTAGCAAGCACCTATGGGCCAAGGGTAACCTACATTCCAAATTTCAAGTCCTTGTGGATCAGGAGATTTTGTGATTAGTGAATCGGTGTTATTTGGCTTTTACATATATAGATATAGAGATATATACATAGATATAGTCCCTTGATAGCTCCATATACTTTATCCACTTTTCCTGAAATGACTTTAACCCCTTTGAAAAAAATCCTTCTGTCTGACCTTCTAACCAGGACGTCACAGCTCCCTTGACGTCTTCATCACTTGAAAACCTCTGTCCGCGGAGAGATTTCTTCAAAACTAGTCAGGTCATGTTGGGGAGCCTGCACTGGTACAGCGCGTTGCCGTACCCACCACATGACGAAACATCTCCGAATCCTGGTTGAGAACCACCCAGGCAGACACGTGGTCCAGTCCCACTCCCTGGAAATGACGCTCTATCTGCCACAGCCAGGTGTTATGTAGGCGTCCCCTTGGCCTGATTCAGCCGCTCGGGTCTCCAACAATGAGGAGCCTGTGAGCCCACAGGGAATCGTGTCACATGGCTGTAGTGCCATAACTGAAAGGAACTACTCTGGGCATGTCTCTCCTAGGAGGATTTGTTTTACCGATGTACTCGCATCACTTGTGCATTAGCGGCGGGACAAAAAGTGAAAGGGATGCCGTTTTGCCGATGTTTGCAGCTAAGCGACTTTGTCATTTCTTCTGAGGTTTCATTTTGCTGACATACTGACCTCACTTGTGTTATTAGTGGCTAAGCGAATTTTCTGTTTTCTTGGAGGCAGAGCCCCTACCCCGACTCCACCTCTCACTTCCGGGCTGGACAGACACACACTTCCACGCGTAGACGTTTATACACAAGATAAATATATTATATGATCCGAATTAAAGAAATACAAGGCAGCCATGTCCGCTTGAGGCCTGAAAATCACCCAGGAAGACTCATCGATCTAATTGTTGTCAAAGGGGCTTCAACTGAGTACTGAGTCAAGTGTCTGGAAACTAGTGTCAATGTAGTGTGGGTTTTTATGTATTTATTAATTTGCAAAAAATCTTGCAATCCTGTTTTTGCTTTGTCATTCTGGGTTATTGAATGTAGTTTGAGGGGGCTAAAAAAAGGAATTGAAATAGTTTTAGCACAAGGCTTGCAACATAACAGTGATAAAAACTAAAGGCGTCTGAATCCTTTCTGAAGACACCCTGTGTCCTGCGTCTTGAGCTGGCTTTGTCCCGGTGGTCCAGCTTCCTGCTTTCATCCCGATGACCGACATGCTTGGTCCATCGGTGACAGTGAAGTGCCACACCACACTGCTGGACTGGTGTTCTTGTCTAACACTTTGTGCTGCCCAGCGAGAGTCTCTAATGGGGCCCGCATTGTTTGGTGGAGGAATGTCTCCAGATAAGAGCTGAATTTGGTGCCCTTGGGTTTGTCACTTGAATCGTCTTTGTTGAGTAAAAGTTTCATATATCAGAATCCCCATACTGATCTCCCCCATTCAACCTTCCAAAGTGATTGTAAACCACATGATAACCACCCAGAAAGATACGATTATTCCTCAGTTTTATTTACTTTTACCTTTCCTTTGAAGGACTTTTAGTTAAGTTTGCTAAAGGAGGGCGACTTGGGCTACCCCTCCTGCTTCACAGGGCCTGCAGTGAGTGCCAGCTTTCATTCCAGGCCTACTTGCCTACTGTCTGTTACTTAGTGGTACTTCTAAGATTTGGTGGGCTGTGCAGTGTAGCTCTGTGGGTAAGGCTGTGGACTTTAAACCGGGGCTGTGGAGTCGGAGTCACAGACAATTTTAGGTACCTGGGGTCGGAGTCCGCAAAATATGTACCGACTCTGACTCCTAATAAATTCAAATTGTAGCGGGAAAAAAAAATACAGCAAGTTCAAATGTTCCATTTCACAAACAGTAGTCCTACATAAGTACTTCTCTGATGTAAGAATAAACTCCAGTGCATAACAGTGTTACTACTAGTGTGAAGTTATTATACAACCTGACATTCACATATTGTAATCAGGATTATGGTACATTACAAAAAGTGTTCAGTTAATTTCAGATATAATGTGTTTAACAAGTTCATTTGAGTGTAAACGAGTGTAATGATGGAGGTGGAGGTCTGTGCTATGGCCTGATGTGTGTTCAGTGGTTCTTGTCTTTTGTTTAAACTGGCCAATATGGTAGACAGTCAGATTTCTACCTAGTAGCTCTCTGGTTAAATGATGTGGATGTTGCCTTCCTTTAATCAACATGGAAAATACATTAGCATATTAAATACAGAGGAGTCGGAAGTACCGGAAACTAAGGAGTCGAAGGATTTATCTACCAACACCACAGCCCTGCTTCAAACTATGAATTTGTGGCTACAGATTAGGGTGGTGTGATTTACCAACACCGGACAAATACAGAAAACCCCCAATTTTAAACTGGTATGGTACCAGAAGTAAATGTCCACTGCAATCCACCCCCACACGCCTATGATTACAATTTTTTTGATCTAATATTTTTTTTTACAGTGGAAAAAAACTTAGATTCTTTCTTTGAATTTGCAAAATGAAAGTACACGATTCAAAGCTATCGAAATTTCATGGGGAACCCCACCTCTTCACAATCAGGACTTCACACAAACTCCCACACACATTGCATTGACGCGATTAGAACTTCACGGTTTCAAATGCGAAGTGGTGTGTAGTGCGATAAGATTTGGAGCACAGGTAGAGGTTGCAGAAAGAACATCATCCTTAAAAGCCACTGCATGTCAGCGTTGCCACAAAAGGACCCGCTGACGTCATGAGGACAAGGCTGGAGATCACTTTGTCACGCTGATTGAGTTTGAATAGACAGGGGAAGAAGGCGTCAGGGCGCCCAGGAAAGTCCAGCAAGCACCAGGACCGTCTCCTAAAGTTGATTGAGGACTTGTGGTCAGTCCTCAAGAGGTGGGTGGACAAACAAAAACCCACCAGTTCTGACAAACTCCAAGTATTGATTATGTAAGAATGGGCTGCCATCTCTCAGGATTGGGCCCAGAAGTTAACTGACAGCCTGCCAGGGTGAGTTGCAGAGGTCTTGATAAAGAAAGAAGGGCCAACGCTGCAAATATTGACACTGTGCATAAACTTCATGTCATTGTCAATAAAAGCCTTTGAAACTTGTGAAATGTTTGTAATTCTACTTCAGTACACCACAGAAACATCTAACAAAAAGACCGAAAAACACTGAAGCCGCAAACTTTGTGAAAACCAATAGTTGGGCCATAACTTCTCAACACGACTGTAAAGTGTATAGTTTAAGCATAAAGTCCCTTGACTTGTAATGAGGGATGCAGGGTAAGAAGAAGATGGAAGAAAGTTTTTTGTGTGATAATAATTTAGATTAGATAAACTTTATTAATCACATGGGGAGGTTTGCTTTTTATAGCCATTACTTGGTCTGGAATTTCCTGAGAAATGTTAATTCTTCTCTTTAATTAAATTATGTTTGTAGAGGATGTGCTGAGGACTTGTCTCCTGACATGAGTCTTTGTTTATCTCTCCCTCCCACGACTCACTTTATGTCAAGTACTGACCTTGAAGTAGCTTTGGGGGGTTTGTCTCAGCCCTGTTTATCAATAAGCGCTCTGTCATGAAGCAGTCATCTCACAAGGCAGGCTTTATAAAAGAAAATCAAATGAGAATCAGGAAGGTAGTCGGCAGTGCTGAACTAATAGAGGTCGACAGACGTGATACAAGAGCACTAGGGTTGTGCTGGTAGGCTGTTTACCTTACTTGAATAACTAACAAAGAAATGCTGATGTTGTCCACCATGCTGTAAGGGACTGAGGGTTGGTCATACATAAAGATGTGGTTTGGGTCTTTTTTGGTTCGACCATTTAATTTAAAAACTGCATTTTTTTTAATTAGTACAAATCACTATTGACAGTAGCTAATGGATATGCAGAAGTTCAACTTCCTTTTTCTATTAAAGTAATCAGCGCAGTGTTTGCGTGTTTAGGCCAACAGTGCACAATTGTTCTGGTTTGGGCCAGTTCCTTTTTTACTCCTGATCAATTTTCTCTGCTTGTATATTTTATTTTTTTGGAAGTTCCTTTTTTGTGTGTGTGTGTGTGTGTATGTGTATACATATATATACATATACATATATATATATATATATATATATGTATATGTGTATATATGTATATGTGTATATATGTATATGTGTATATATATATGTATGTGTGTATATATATATATGTATGTGTGTATATATATATATATGTATATATATATATGTATTATATGTGTGCTGTTCTTGTTTCAACGTTTCCTACAGTTAAGTATTTTTTTTTTCTTTTGTCCCCTTCTGCCCCCACAGAAACATAGAAATCTCACCGGTAAGGTGGATATTATTCAAGTAAGAGGAGTTTCACTATGGAGAGCCTGTTAACCCTCTACCATGGGGGGTCCTCAGTCACAGTCCTGGAGGGCTACAGTGGTTTTAAGTAGTGCATTAACATTAGTAGGAACAGTCTATATTAAATGGCAAGGGACCTTGTATGTGGCTGTAATATGCGTCACTGTATTGTGTGCCTTTAATTTTCTCTCTCAGTAATACTGGTTTGTATTTCCGTGAAATGTCTGTAATTTTGTCTGACAGTAATACAGTGGAGCCTCAGTTCACGACCATAATTCGTTCTAAAAGTCTGGTTGTAACCCGATTTAGGTTGTGAACTGAAGTAATTTCCCTCATAGGATTGTATGTAAATACAATTAATCTGTTCCAGACCGTATTAACTTATGTAAATATATATTTTTTTTAAGTTTTTAAATAAAATATAGTTAATTATACCATAGAATGCACAGCGTAATAGTAAACTAAATGTAAAAACATTGAATAACACTAAGAAAACCTTGAACAACAGAGAAAACTAACACAGCAAGAGTTCACGCTTATAGCGCTACGAACCGCTTGCTAAAAACACTTTTTTTTTAAATGCGTTTTAAGCACAGGGAAAAAAATAAAAATTTGAAAAATCCGTAATTTAATAAACAACCAAGAAAAGTAAGATTGCAACAATGCACGTGTGCGCCTGTGTGTGTGTCTCTCTCTCTCGCGGGACTGCGTGTGTGTTTGTGAGAGTCTATCTCTTGCGTGTGTGTTAAGTGTGTGCCTCTGTGTGTGTGTCTCTCTCGCTTGTGTGTGTGTGTGTCTGTATCTGTCTTGCGCGCGGCTGCGTGTGTGTGTGTGTGCATGTCTATCTGTCTGTCTCGCATGCGCCTGTGTGTGTGTCTCTCTGCACACACAGGGAATGCACAGGAAGAGACTGAACACGTGCCGTGTGGCCCCGCGCATGCACACTTCACCAGAAGACACACACACACAGACACCTGGATGCACACAGGGCTTTTATTAAAGAGGATACTTGGTGATGGTTTAAATGGGACGAGTTAGCTGGAGGGTTGGTGGGCGTTTTTCCATTTCCATCTCATTATTAAATGTTGGTTGGTTATGAAATTAGGAAACAAATAGCTGTGCTGCCCGTCTAAGAAAGGTTGAAATGTAAATGATCGACATAGCAATCAACATTATCATTTGCAGTGCTCAATCTATTGGAATGTATTTTGTAATGCAAGTAGTGATAAAATGCAGTGCATTTGTCATTCCAACAATGGCACATTACCAATATTTGTAGTAATAAAATTTGTTGCTACAAATGTACGTGATGCACCATCTGTTGGAATGACAAGTGCACTGCATATGTCTGTTATTTGCCATTTAGAATGGAATTCATAAAGCAGTGTTAATGTGTTATGTGCCACCTGTTGGAATGCCAAATGTATTGCATATGTCTCAGTTATATGCCATTTGGTATAGAATTGGTAAAAGCAGTGCTAATGTTTGATGTGCCGTCTGTTGAAAGGACAAATTGTGATGATGCAGGTTGGTTGCATGCTCCTATCATCTGTCCGGGAGCCCTTGAACCCTACACCGTCGATATTGTTACTAATGAGCATAGCAGTGAGGCAACAACATAGCAAGGGGATGGTGCAAAAGTTTCAAGTGCTTTTATTAAAACAATTGACAAAAACAATGTTCAAATTAAATAAAGTGCAGTGATTCAAAAACGTCTTCAAATAAATAATCCATAAAACAAAAGTGAAGTGGAGGTTAAAAACAAATAGAAAAATCTTCTAAAAACAACGAGGTTAAAATAACACAATGCAGAAGCAGTCTTTTTAAAACACAGTCCAAAGCCCGGTATCTTTTATTTGGCGTTTCTCCTGTTTAGGCCCCGCAACAAGAGTCGCCCTCTCAGCAGTTGACCTTTTCTCGGCCCGACTGGTCTGGAGGCCCCCTGATCCCTGGCTTCAGTCGAGCACTCAGCCCAGTCCGAGACTTGGTTTCCTTGATGACCAGGACGCTCACGTCAAGTTCTTCACCAACCAAGCCTCCCGACTCCCGCTGCCTTCACAGCCTTGCGCGGCCTTTCGTCCTTCAACTGGTCACTCCAGCTCCTTAATCGTTCAGCTGGAGCAACCACTTCCTTCAGCCCCCCTAAGTGTTGGCCAAGCACTCCCCTCGTAGGCTCACCTCCCAGCTGCCTACTTGCGAGTTTGCACTCGCTCGCTCACACCGACTCTCTCGCCACACTGCTTCCTGCTCTCCATCCACCTCCGTTTCCTCCTTTCTCTTTTTCCTTTTTTCCCCCCCTTTAGCCGACTCGCACTTCTATTTATCAAGAGGGCATGGCAGCTGTGGCAAATCAGCGGCCCCAGGAACAATCACGGATGCGGACGGTTTCTTACCTGTGTACTTAGGTGAGAAACAGCCACATCGCGAATCGCCCCAAGAACCGCTTCAGCCACACAACCATCACGCCCCCTTCACCAAGCCACAAGCACGGTGATTATTTATTTAAAAATGGCCCTTTTTACATGAGCTGTGGACCCACCACACTAATATAATGCAATTAATTACAAATGTGATGCATTTTGTTACTACAAATGTTTGTGATGCACCATCTGTTGGAGTGACAGAGGCATAGCAACTGGACAGACGTGCATCCTGAATGCATCTGTTTAAAACTAAACTGAATTGTAACAAATGAATGCATTAAAATGGAGCCCCAAAGTGTGTGATACTTTAGTAACAAGTAAATGGGTTGAAATGACCACTGCGGCCCTAAAGTCCTAAAACTAAGACCCGTTGTCTGCCAGTACAGGCTTAGGGAGCCACATTTCAGAGGACATGGCAGGGAACAATTTGAGTGTTCACATGTCATCCGCAGTCATGTTTGAATAAATGCAAAGCAGGCCGACATAAATCGGTGGCCCTGCTCGATGTTTGTCCGTTTATTTCATCCCTGGATGTTGTGGTCTTGGATTTTAATGTCAACAGAGAGAGAGCGCATCTGCACTGTCAGCACTGTCACCGCCTAATTGAAACTGAACTGTGCTTTGGAGTCTGAGGATTTTCATTTGGGAATTATGAAAGCTTCCCTTGTGGCATGAAACTCTGTAGGCCAGCGGTCCCTCTACGTCAGCGCTCTACCCTCAGGGTTTACAATTACATTTACTTCTTTGGCTGACACCTTTATCCAAGGTGACTTAACAACATTTATGATGCAGTTAGTTACATTTATTTTTGATTTTTTCAATTGGAACACAGGCCAGTCAAGTGACACGCTCATGGTCGCACAGTGGTAGTTGGCTGGATTTGAACCCACAGCCTCAGGGTTTGTCCTTGCCTCTGTTCCAGAGCTCCATGTCTTCTGCTGACTGTGTGCCGTCCTCTTCCCAGTGCTGTTGTTGCTCTTTGTCATTTTTCAGTCATGTATTCATTCTTATCATAACACATCTTTGTCATTTTGCACTCTTCCATCTTCTCCCTTGCTGTGGTTCTCTTGTTCGCTCACTTCATTTAGCATGTGAAAGCACAATTAGGCCCTGGTTAGCAGATTATTGGTGTCTAAACAACAGCATGGGGACCAAGTCAACATGAAGAATCGTAATGAAGGATGGAAAAGCAATCAATCAGTTTATTGGTTCCCAGAGTATTCAGACCCCTTCACTTTATTGTATGGTAGATTTAACTTGTAAGTTGATACATTTGCCATTTGTGCTCACCAATATGCATTTAATAACCCATAATGATAAAGGGAACACCTTTTTCAGAAAGATTTTCAAATGTATATAAATAAGTTATCTGTCTGTTTCACTAATCACACAAAAATGGCTGATTTTTCAAAAAATATTTCTATGTGCCTTGTGGTTGGCCCAACTTAAAATACCAGGCAATGTGTCACATCAGGGAGGAGAGTAACGCAAAAAAAAAACATTGCTGATGCAGGGACTACAATTCCCATCATGCAGCAGGATTGTGCTTTGAGTTGAGAGAAGATGAATATCGAGATCGAAAATACAAGGGAGGTACTGACATCAGCTGATCGGTCCCCAGTTGATCGTAGTGCTGAATACGTTTGTGTGGCTGATGTGCAATCTGGCTGGTGTGGCAATATTTGCCCAAGAGGACGGACCGCCACTTTGGATGACCAGAGGTACAAACCAGTAACAGATGTTTTATGCTGATTTATGTATGAAACCATTGCTTTGTGTGCTTTTCAGAAAACTGCATTTTTTGGGAAAATATTCAGCCCTCAAAGAGTTAATTAGGCTAAGAGTCCAATGAAAAACAGAAGTTGGTTGGAACAAAAGCCTGCAGCCACAGTGGGTCTCCAGGATTGAGTTTGGGAAACCCTGGCCTAAGGAATTATGAAAGAAGTTTAGAACCATAAAGACTCTTCATAGAGTTGGCTGTAACCAGACGGGAAGAACCCAATAGTCATTCTAACAGAGCTTCTGCTAAAATGGGATGTCCACCTCAGACCAGAGCAGAAGCCACTCCTGAGTAAAAGGCATAGGATGGCTTTTAAACGACGCTGAGAGCGTGAGCAGCAAAACTGAAAAACTGACCTTTCTCAGCAGAACTTCAAGCACTATGCTTGATGAAGGCCAGTCGCTACTCATCACCTGCCTAATATCATCCCTGTGGTGAACAATGGTGGTGGCAGCTTCATGGATGCTTCAAGGATGAATGCCTGCCAAATGCAGAGAAGACCTTGAAGAGAGCTTGCTGCTGAAAATGTCTCTATTATTAAAAAAATATATATATATATATATATATATATATAAAATAAATAAATAAATAAATCCTAAGAGGGAGACGAGATGTGATCTTCTCGGAAGACACTTTGACATCCGAGTGAGACAAGGCAGCGAGACCACATTTAAAACAAGTTCAAGGACATCTAACCAAGCAGTTGTTGGAATGCCTTTGACAGACAAACATCATGTGCTCCCAGCTCTTAAAACGACGACAAGCAGAACATGCAGGTTGCCAGCAGCAGCGACAGGAAGCCAGTTGATGATCCGACTGCTTTTCCTTAGCGTGCGTTCAGCACCATTTTCACAATGCGAGCAGCACAGATGCGAAGTAGCAAAAGGACAGCTGCTGTACAGGCTTTGAAATGACTGACGCAAAGCACGACAAGCAGAAAACGCAGCTCGCCAGCAGATGATCCGACTGCAACTCCTTAGCGTGCATTATGCCACCCCACACCCCTTCACGATGCGAAGTGGCAAAAGGACAGCTGCAGTAAAGGCTTTTGAATGATCGGCATGCAGCGCGACAAAAAGAACACGCAGCTTGCCAGCAGCAGAAAGACAGCAGATGATCTGACAGCATCTCCTAAGCGTGCGTTCACCCAAACACTCCCCCCGCCCCCCTTCACAACACGAGCAGTATTACACGTCCTGCGAGAAAGATTTAACCAATTAATGAGCAAGAATTGTTTTTAGATAAGTTTTAAAGTAAAAGTGAAAATAATGCATCTGTAGCAATTCCCATGAAAATAACAATCTCTTTAAATTGTATATTCGGTAAACCAAACCCGGGGGTGGGTGAGTGAAGTGAGCAGGAGGCGGAGCCCCCTAGTTGTTAAAAAGAAAAATTCCCATATAACATTTTAATAGATTTTTTTTTTATTTTTTTTTTTTATCAAATTTAGTTTTCTAATTCCTACATTGTTCCCAAGACACACAATCTGGGAAGTAACAGTTCACTTAATCAGTGAACCCAGGAGTCCAATTAAAAACAAAAGCTGGTGGGGGACAAAAACCTGCAGCTACAGTGGGGTCCCCAGGATTGAGTTTGAGGACCCCGTGGTCTAAAGCCTTGACCTTGAAAGCACCAGGCTGAAATCCAGCTTCGGCCTCCTTGTCAGATCCTGGTCCTGTCACTTAACCTTCCCGTATCCCAGTTGTGCAAATAAAATATGTAAACAATTGTACTCTTTCTGGATGGCATGCGTCACCTCCAGTAAATGTGTCCCCTCAGTAAACAGAAAGTAGGAATGTGCCCAAGGATCGTTTTATGGCCCTTAACAGCTTGATTTCTTTGTGTAAACATTAATAAATAAATAAATATGACCAGAATTGAGTTCCCAGAGTTGTCCCCTCCTGTACTTTGAGTGCTTTCATTTTGCTCTGTTCACTGACCGTGAAAGTTTTTATTTTTGCCTGCAGTCTTTGAGCAGCCTGCCAAAATGATACCATAACAAGGACGTCAGGAGGAGCTGATAAGGCCTGTTTATCCACTGCTGCCGCCCATCACAAGCCCAGCATTCCTGGCCGCCTTGCCTTCTCCTTGTCGCCCCCCACCCCCTGCCTCTTCCTCTGGGAAAATTCCTCGAACAGGGCCCAAAACTCCTCTTGAAGGGCTGGCTGCTTGGGCAAACTGAACTCCTGCCGACACTGCGGTCTGTAAGAAGCGGGCCTCCTCCTGCTTCGCTGAGCTGAGTTGCACTTCTGCAACAACGTGCTGCTGAACGCTTCCTGTTTTATGTCCTGGTTTTGTAAAGTTTGTGATGGGGCCTCGGCTGCTAATTTAGGGCAAGTGTGTGTGTGTGTATATGTGGGGTACGGTCTTGTTTGAGCACAGGGCCATGGTGTTCATGTAGCGTTAGTGACTGACTTTGCCCAGTGTATCGATACATTTGCTGAATTTTACTGTTCCATGTGCTTGGGTGTGTTTAAATAGAAGAAGGTGGCTATATATTGTAAAAGGGAGGAAGAAATGAAAATAAAATGTGATTGGCCAAACACACACACAATGGGGCATGTGTTGATTACCAAGAAATGAGACATCGGCAGAGTTGAAAGTCGAGGAAGTGGTCAGTTGTGTGGGTGGGACGTGAGTGTTCAGGCAGACATTTGGTAGGGTGGCCTTGGAGGTGAGAGGGCACTTTATGTACAGCACATTCAGCGAGGCTTCAGAGCGTTTACATAGCCTTGTGCTAAAATCATTTACATTTATTTTTACCTCCTCAGACAACACGGAGTACCCCAGAATGACAAAGTAACTCGAAAGCTTGCATGTTAATTAAAAATAATAATAATTTGCATTTCTATAGCGCTTTTCTCACTACTTAAAGCGCTTAGCAATTGCAGGTTAAGGGCATTGCTCAAAGGCCCAACAGAGCAGAGTCCCTTTTGGCATTTTACGGGATTCGAACCAGCAGCCTTCCAATTGCCGGTGCAGATCCCTAGCCTCATTTTGCTTGACTTCTCACTACATTCATAATGGCTAACGCGGTACAACACCCTAAGACTATTTAAAAATGATGCAAGTGTTCAGACCCTTTACTCAGTACTTAAGTCGTGGCAGAGAGTCCTGCCCAGTTTGACGATTTTCTGCCATTCCAGCACCCATACCACATTCGTTTCAGAACAGGTCATCCACCAGGAAAAGCCTGGGTAGCTCCTGAAAGAGGGGTTGGTGAGGCCAGCAGGGGGCGCTTACCCTGTGGTTGGTGTGTGGATCCCAATGCAGTGACGGGGAAATGGCTCCATCTTTTAGATGAGACCTAAAATCGAGGTCCTGACTCTCTGTGGCCATTAAACGTTCCCTGGGCATCCTTCATAAAGAGTAGGGTGTATCCTGATTGTCCAGGCTAAATTGCCCACCATGGCCTGGTCAGTCTGGGACCCTAATCATCCCCTGTCTCTAACTGGCTGTCTCTCTCATCACTTCGCCACCTGTCAGCTAATGTGTGGTGAATGTACAAAATGGCTGCCGTCACACCATTCCAGTGGGTACTGCCTCTTTGTTGGTGGTTCAAGTGGCTTCCCACTCACTATGTAAGGCATTTGAGTAGTGAGAAATCACTAAATGTAAGAAGTATTAATTATTATTATTTTGTGCAGATCCTCAAGTTCTTGTCACGCTGGATGGGGACCTTCAGTTCACGGCTCTTTTCAGGTCTCTGCAGAGACGTTCAGCTGTGTTCAAGTCCAAGCTCTGCTTAAGCCACTGAAGGACATTCCCAGATTTGTTCCTAATTGTGTTGGATTGGTAGTAAAATTTTGGCTTTGGCATTGATACCAGATTTTGGACCTCAGTACTGGTAACCAGAATGGTTCCAAATCAAATAATGGACAATTTCAACTCTCCCCTTACTCCCCTGTCTTAATCCTGCCTCCCCAGTGCCCTGCCCAATCATGTTACACTACTCACTGCTTCCCTAATGATAGCCGTGAAGTCGCAAGCATCAGAGTTGTAATGGGTAGTGGGGTCTCCAGTGAAGTCCTGATCATGTCGAAGTGACAAGGAAGCGTCTTTCTGTGAAGTTCCAAGTGTGTCGAAGACTGTAGTTTTGTGAAATCTATGAAATGGACGTTTTTCAACAACTGCGGTGGTGAGTGTTGAGGGGGAGATTTGGAGGAAAGCGGATGTTTACTTCTGCTATTGACAATCCCAAAATGCTTGTTCTGTGCCATTTTTAAAACGTGAGTTGTTTGGAACACCACACTGCCCACCCCAAATCCAGTGTCTGTCATAAACGAAGTTCAAGCCCTGCATTGTAATTTGTTGTTTGAGTGTCATTAGCAGTTTACTCTGACAGCTGGTAACTACTTGATGTATATACTGTATATACTCGCGGATAATTCGGGACTTGAGTTTACTGTATGATTTCTGGTATTGTATAATGTCGGTCGTATATGTCGAATGCAGAAAATTCACGCTATTGGTTCAAGAGATTACGATATGCTAACGCCCACCTGAAAGAGTAACCACAGAGCACACACCCCTTTTTTTTTTTTCCTATGTATTGTGCCCACGTGACCACACGGTAATGCCGGAACGATTCTGAAGCGATGTTTGCACTGATTTGTGTTTGTTTTTATTATCAATACCATGCTTATATTCACCTGTTTGTTGTCTGGTACAGATCTTGTAATCAATATTTAACTCACTTCCTAATAATAATAATAATTCATTACATTTATATAGCACTTTTCTCAGTACTCAAAGCTCTTTCCACACAGTGAGGAACTGCGAAGCGAACCCACAATCTTCCACAGTCTCCTTACTGCAAAGCAGCAGCACTACCACCGCGCCACCTATTGTCCAAATGACTTGAAATTTTGCACACTTACTGACTTACCACAGGATGGCAATACATGAATCAGTAATTAGTTTCACTAATTGATCAATTAAGAAAGATTTCACCAATAGAAATATTAAAGGAAGTGTTAAAATATTGATTACAAAATTATACTAAAACAAACATATAAAAAATATATAAACACTTTTTAAAAACCACACTTATATTAAGTTAAAAAGTGTACCAAAAAGTAAAAATTGTCTCTCATACATTACTCGTAAAATAAGAGTGGGCACTTTTTGAATGTTGCTTGATGAAAAGTGCCCACGCTTTTATTTTATGAGTGATGTATGAGAGACATTATTTTTTACTTTTTAGTACACGTGGTTATTAAAAAGTATTTTTTATATATATATTTTTTGTCTCGTGCCCTCATACACCTTTATTGTAAGAGCATCCCTTATCTACGATGGAGCGTTCGATCAGAAGAAAATATGAAGCTGGTTTTAAATTAAGTCGTTGGAAGTGGCGAAATAAATTCGTAACTGCGCTGCTGCAACAAAATTCGATGCGTCTTGAGAAACTGGTGTGAGATTGGAGGAGGCAAGAAGATGTTAATAAAAAAAAAAAAGTCGCCTTTTTGATTGGGCATTTAAGTCGGGGTCTGATTTTATGATCGACTTTTTTGGGTTTCAAGACCCCGATTTATACACAAGTATATACCGTATATATGTAAGTTTGAATGCAGCTCTCGTTATTATATTATGTTATTATTGTTCACTTGAATAATGGAGGTACTTAACCAATATAATGAATGAGATTTTTGCCATATTAATGGACAGGTTTCGAATATTGTGAAATTGCCCTGGTATTGTGACGTCCTTCACCTGTTCTGCTTTCTGTTATTATCAGAAGGTGATTAAAGGTGCAAACCGCACAGTAAAGGTCAAATTAATAGGTAAACGACGAGAGTTGAATATTTAAAGCTTCGGGAATGATGCAAGTATTTCCAAAGCCGATGTCGCATTGCGTGACTTCTAGTTGTGAGGTATGTTGTATTTTCTGACGCAGTCACTGGTCTCGTCAGCAGACCATATTAATTTAAGTGACTAAAAATCACTGCCCACGTCACATTTACCAAGTGAAGTCGATCTTTCAACATGGCCATGCTTTCCTCTCTTTTTGTGACAGCCAAAGGCGTGCTGCCTGATGGAGCGGTGCTGTACAAAGGGGTTAACAGGTGTTTCCTGAAGTGGCATTAGCTCTCTTGGAAATGTGTTCTTTTGAAATTGTGGCATATTAAATAACTAAACAATATTGTAATATACCAGAAAAGGCGATATCCCTCCCATCGTGATTACGGCGGTACAAGAATCACATGAGAAAAAATATCTTTTAGCTTACATTTACTGACGGTTAACGCGGTTACAGACGGAGAGGCGCATGGACAGACTTTATCCAGGTGGGAAATCTGGATCAACACAGCCTGCCATTTTCTCGTCCCCACGCTGGGAGGTTTTTCGAAACTTTGTCGACACCGCCTCAAAGGGTCTGGCTGTTGTCCAAGCCTTTTATAATGTCTTGCTTCACTTGCTGGTCTTCTCTGTCTGCAAACAAGGGCTGAATTCCTCCTCCACAAAATACAGAAATATCATAGTGCTTACATGCCAGTTCTCATTCTCCCAATAAGGAAAGAAGATTTTGTGCTGACAGAGGACAGAAATACACTATCCTGTATTTAAGCTGACTATACAAGCCTCCAGTTGTCTTTGGCTATCTAATCCAATGCTTGACTAGCAATTCTAACTGCTGAGCCCCTGTGTGCCAAATTTAACATGCACATGTGAACAAAATTCATAACAGTATTGTCCAGATATATTGACGTAAAGAATAATGTAGTATAACAACAGGCTAACATTCTCTGCCCATTTTCTTCATTTTTCCATTCTGTTTTAGTACTTGTACTTTAGTACAAAAAACAACTGAAAGATGAGCCTCTCTTCTGTTTGCGGGGTTCAAAACACCCGTGTTCCTCCTTATTCCTCATCTCTATGGCCTGTGCATTGTCCTATGGGGGTGAGCATTCACTGGCTGTCCACTGTTACGCACGCAGAGCCCATCCCTATGAGTAAATGCAAAATCAAAGCTGTTAGTGGGGCGAGTCGCGGACTAGTTGGACTGAGTTGTTGGCTGTGTCATTAGGCGACTGCCCGTTACTCCCTGAGATTATGCAAATTAAGTGCTACGACTGAGAATCATTGAAAACTAGGCCTAATGTAATATAAGCTCTTAAATTTGTCTTAATGTAAAAATTGTACTGCTGTGCTTGTCCAAGTGCAGAAGAAGAAAAGACAAAAATAATGGCTAATTAGATAAGATCAATGATGGGGATTGACTGGGAAACTGGGGACCCCCACAGCCACACAGAGGGCCCAGGATGGAGTTTGAGAGCCACTGATTTAAAGGAGACACAGACACGTGCATTCCACTGTTAGATGACATTTCACCGACCTGCTTGACAAAAGGGACTGTCGCCTCCTCTGCCGTCTTGGCCTTAGTTCAGATGGGAGGAGAAGGCGGCGGTCATAAATGGGCGATCGTGTGAAGAGGCAAGACTGTCCCGGTCTATCCAGCAGGGGGCGCTAGCTCCCTGGTTGGAATACGTTATTTTGTAATTAAGGCGTCTTAAGTAACCCGAAACTATATAGATATGATATTAAAAGGCTTAGTGATACGGCGGTAAGAAATCCTATAGGAGAAATAACTTAGACTTCTTTAATGACAGCTTACGCAGAAAACAGACGTAGGAAGCCATGACAATAACCCATTTCGGGAGTGGGGAACTGATGTATACAGTCTGCCATTTTCATTGCTGCACTGGAAGGATTTTCAGGTGTGGATGACGTTATCTCCCATCCGTCCATCGGCTTCAAAGGTGTGCCGGGCAATGTGCCAAGGCTTTATATCCTTTCTCCATGTGCAGACCCCCACTTAGGTAAATCATGCCATTCCCAACAAGGAAAAAAGGATACAATGTCATGCTGACTGTGTCACACAGAAATAGTACAATGCCCATTTTGTAGTCTTCTAATGCTTGCCTAGCAGTTCTAAATGATGAGCCCCGTGGGCTAAATCTGGCCTAGTGTTACTTGTACATGTGAGTGGATTTATAAAACATTTTTTGTACAGTGCACAGTGACATATTAAACTTGTGTACTTATTAATTACAATGGGTAAGGGTGTTTGTGCTCAACGGCCCGGGGTCTTGGCCTGTACTGTCAATGCCAGGAGCTGCAGCTGGATGTGACTCTGGCTATTCTTCAGCTTCTACTTCTTCTGCGTCTCCCGTTCCTTTCTTTCGCCAGCGGCCATGTCTTCTCTCGTTGTGCCTGCAGGTCTGCTTTTAACTCGTATCTGTGCCTGTTCTTCCATTCAACATGCCGCTCCTGCAGTGTTCTCTTCAAAGTTGCCTGGCAGGACTATAATTACGTGAGAGATTTTTCTGTTCATGGACCTTAAGTTACACATAATTAAACAGCAAGCATTTCAGGAATCTTTGAAACAAACACTCAACACATTTAATGTTCTTTTAATTCTTTCTTATTTTTAAGTCGTGATTCATTTCATTCTTCAAAGTAAACAGCTATTTCAGCACTTCTTCCTTTTGGTGCCAGCAGGCTTGCATGTGTGCCCCCTGACTCTAAACCGTTTTCTTTGGATTCTTACACAGCTGATCCTGCCTTCCCTTGCAGCACCTGACACTCACTCAGACGCCAAACCCTTTTATTTTTGTGTTTATAAGAATGAATTCTGAATTCTTGCAAATCATTTCAGTTGTTGTTTTTATTCCGGTGTTCTTGACTCTTGACTGCTACAAGAAAGACCCCCCAGTACGATAAACTGTTTGCAAGACATTGAGCTTTTTGGGGTTGCCCACTGTTACTGACCCTCTAGACCCAAACATCTGTCATTTCAGAGCCATTTTAGACTGTATTTGTACAGGAAGTTACACCCTTATGATTAAGAGAAAACCAAGAGGCGTCTTCAGCAGAAATTATCAGAAAGACTTGCAATTGTGCAGGCCATGTCAACTGACCTCCGCCCTAATGGGTTATGAGAGACCAAAGTTACTCCGTTTCACAAACGGTATTGCTAATCTATGCACATGAAGTGTCATTTGATGCTGCTTTGAGGTGGCTGATCATGAATATGGTCGTATTGTTGAAATTTCATTCTTTACCACAGGTCCTAGCCATCTTCCAGAAGGTTAAAATTTCAAACATAAGTAAGTGAGTTATTGTTTTAGACGATTTTAAGATCTGTGGTTACGACAATAATTGCATTTTTGATTTTTTGACTCTTTTTATTAGTAATCTAAGCCTCTACAGTTGTGCTTGAAAGTTTGTGAACCTTTGCTTTCAGTATCTGGTGTGACTCCCCTTACTAAACGTTTCCGGTAACTTTTGCTCATTCCTGCACACCGGCTTGGAGGAATTTTCGCCCATTCCTCTGTACAGAACAGCTTCAACTCTGGGATGTTGGTGGGTTTCCTCACATGAACTGCTCGCTTCAGGTCCTTCCACAACATTTCGATTGGATTAAGGTCAGGACTTTGACTTGGCCATTCCAGAACATTCACTTTATTCTTCTTTAACCATTCTTTGGTAGAACGACTTGTGTGCTTAGGGTCATTGTCTTGCTGCATGACCCACCTTCTCTTGAGATTCAGTTCATGGACAGATGGCCAGACATTTTCCTTTAGAATTCTCTGATATCATTCAGAATTCATTGTTCCATCAATGAAGGCAGGCCGTCCTGGCCAAGATGCAGCACAACAGGCCCAAACAATGATACTACCAGCACCATGTTTCACAGATGGGATAAGGTTCTTATGCTGGAATGCAGTGTTTTTCTTTCTCCAAACATAACACTTTTCATTTAAACCAAAATGTTTCTATTTTGGTCTCATCCGTCCACAAAACATTCTTCCAATAGCCTTCTGGTTTGTCCACTTGATTTTTAGCAAACTGCAGACAGGCAGCAATGTTTTTTTTGGAGAGCAGTGGCTTTCTCCTTGCAACCCTGCCATGCACACCATTGTTGTTCAGTGTTCTCCAGATGGTGGACTCATGAACATGAACATCAGCCAGTGTAAGAGAGGCCTTCAGTTGCTTAGAAGTTACCCTGGGGTCCTTTGTGACCTCGCCGACTATTACACGTGTGCCTTGCTCTTTGAGTGATCTTTGTTGGTCGACCACTCCTGGGGAGGGTAACAATGGTCTTGAATTTCCTCCATTTGTACACAATCTGTCTGACTGTGGATTGGTGGAGTCCAAACTCTTTGGAGATGGTTTTGTAACCTTTAACAGCCTGATGAACTCTTTTTGCGAGGTCCTCAGAAATCTCCTTTGTTTGTGCCATGACACACTTCAACAAACATGTGTTGTGAAGAGCAGACTTTGATAGATCCTGGTCTTTAAATACCACAGGGTGCCCACTCACACATAATTGGCATACCATTGACTCGAATTTCACCTTCACACTAACTGCTAATCCGTGAGGTTCACATGCTTTTGCCACTCACAAATATGGAATATTCGATTATTTTCCTCAATAAATAAATGACCAAGTATAATGTTTTTGTCTCATTTGTTTAACTGGTTTCTCTTTATCTACTTTTAGGACTTGAGTGAAAATCTGATGATGTTTTAGGTCATATTTATGCAGAAATATAGAAAATTCTAAACGGATCACAAACTTTCAAGCACAACTGTATTGGACCTTCGTCAAAGGGTGAAACAAGACAAAATCATATTATTGTCGAGAATGTTTAGACGTGAAGCATTTCAATTGAAACACACATTTGATGGACGATTGGACGATGTATTTCAGATATCTTAAATATCGATGCCTCCAATGGACTGGCACTATACTGGGCTGTTTCTGGCCTTTTAGTTCAGTGCTGCCACATTACAACAACATTTTTTCTTGTACAGGCCAAAATCACACAAGGAATTCCTCAATGGGCTTTAACAGGCCCTGTTTTTTGACAGCCCTTGAGGCTCGAGTCGCTAAGAAGAAAAGAAAAAGCTGAAAAAATAAAAATAAAAAAAAACACCTTTTTTAGGGGGTTTGTTAGACATCGTAGGAAAGGCAGTAGGCTTTGGCCCTGTGTAACTCAATGACATTAAAGGCATATGCCACTCGGTGAGTGTCAAGTTTTGCTTACCCTGTTTTGGTTGTAGTGATAGACATTATGATGAACGAGTGAAACTGCAGAGTGCCAACTGGGCTGCCCCGTTTCATATTTCCTTCAGAATCAAAAGGCAGCAGTAAAACAAACAGGGGCGGCGCTAGAATCCAAAATATTAGTCAGCTTCATCTAACAGAGAGTTCCGTCCTGCTGCAAGTTTGGGTCAAAGTGAAATGCCACCTTAGGGGTCTCTTTATGTTTCAGACCAGAAGGGGTGGGACTTAAAGAAGTGATGGGCGTGTGGTCAGTTCACTCCTAGGGTCGCCTTCTCTGTGCTGTGGAGGGAAGAGACCGGACTCTTGGCTATAGCGCCCCCTCTAACCTGATCAGAGCCTGCAAGTTGATCCTCAGACGCACACATCCATGACATCATCAAGGAAAACAAAGTTCCTGATACAGTGGGCTTGAAAGGTGAGACTCTGCCCAAGTAACGGCACAACCATATCAAATATCTCCAATTACTTGTATTGTACGATATTTCACTCAATGTGATATCCAAGCTGGAATGGCTGTGAAGGGGCTTCAGCAAAGTACAATACAATGCATTTTATTTTTGTAGAGCCCAAAATCACACAAGAAATGCTTCAATGGGCTTTAACTGACTCTGCCTCTTGACAGCCCCCCAGCCTTGACTCTCTTAAGAAAACAAGGCAAAACTCCCAAAAAAACACCATTGTAGGGAAAAAATGGAAGAAACCTCGGGAAAGGCAGTTCAAAAAGAGACCCCTTTCCAGGTAGGTTGGGTGTGCAGTGAGTGTCAACAAGAAGGGGGTCAATACAGCACAACACACAGAACTGGTTTACATTGGTTACCAGCTTCTTCAAGAATCAAATATAAAATTATCCTTCTCACCTTTAAAAGCCCTTCATTATCTGTCTGAGCTGCTGCTTCCTTACACTCCTGCCCGCGCATTCCGATCATTGGACGCTAAGTTACTCACTGTACCTAAATTCAGGTTAAAAACTATGGGTGGCAGAGCTTTCAGAGTGATAGCCTCTAAAATTTGTAATTCTCTCCCTCTCAGCCTTTGCGAGGAAAAATCTATTCTTAATTTCACACTTCTGTTAAAAACACATCTCTTCAATGAGTATTCTTTTTCGTGTATGTAATTTCTACTGTCTTGTTAATGTGTGTATTGAATTGTAAAGTGTCATTGAGTGTATGAAGGGCGCTACATAAATAAAACTACTTATTCTAGAAGACAGGTACTGTACTGAGTAAAGGGTGTGAATACTTTTGTCAATATGACATCTGAGCTTCTTATTTTTAATAAATTGGCAAAAATTTCTAAAATCCTGTTTTGCTTGATCAGGGGATAAATGAATCTATGCAGTTTTAGTAGGGATGCGCCTATCGGTGTTTAAGGCCAACACCTGATCACTGATATCGTGACATGTGCGAGCTTTTTTTTTTTGCAAGTTATTGTTTTTAGTTATCTACCTGTGCTTATTCTAATGAATTGACATTTTGAGTGCCAATGATCTGAGTTTCAGGTGTCTGTAATTCCATTTGAGCTACTGAGGACCTTTGTTTAGAGCAGGGGTCTCCAACACTTCGCTCACGAGCTGCCGGTAGCTGACAACCCCTTTTCAAGTAGCTCGCCAGAGGGTTAATGAATCCTACATAAATTTGAAAACTCGATTAGTCAAATTAGGGGTGAGCGATCATTCTAAAAAATCATATCGCGATCCACAATCTGAATTGCAATCTATCTTTTCAATGTTGCAGACACTTAAGAGAATATCCAGACTTAAACTCAGCAAGACCTAAGTAAGACTTTATTTTAAATATCAAAGTTCAATTCAATTGTTCTCTCGTTCGCTAGCAAAGGCGGAGTTAAGGTACTCGCCCTGAAGCTGGCAAATTAGTGAGGAAGGCCCCTCCCCTCGGCCCACTGCGCGTTTCTTGGATGCGCAAATAAATCAATACCGCAAGGGAAGTGAAATGAGAGAAGTCGCAAAATCAACCAAAGCATTCAAGCAAATTATAGAAAACAACCTAATCTAAATCTGTGAAGTAGTTCTCTTGTTTAAAGCGGACAGGCATACAGAGAGGCAGACATTGGATTTTATATATTAATAAACCTTCAAAATAATATGCAGTTAAAGTCTCAACAGCATTTCTGGAACTTAGTAGAGCCAGATAACTAGAAGAATCTTCACCAAGCAGCTCTGAAAATGTCTGCTTTGTTTGGGTCTCCATACCTCTGAGTCTGCCTTGTCTGGCATGAATGTCATGAAATTAAAGTTCAAAACACGATTGACAGATGAACATAGAAATGACTCCATCAGAGTGAACCTGAGTGGCTCCACTCCACCATACAGTAAGTATAGTGCCAGTCATCTGACTAACTGAAACACATCACACATGTGAATAAAGTGACACAGTGACATGGGGCAAAATGACAAATGAATAAGTCAAAAATTACGTATTTGGAATTGCATTGTTTTGTTTTGACAGCATTCATGTTTTAATTCAATAGTGTGAGATACACTAGAAAATGCTTACAGACATACAAAATGCACGTGCAGGTAAACTACATATTTAATTGTGATGTTTTAATGCAAAATTTGAGTTGTGAACACCAACATTTTGTAAACGTTCAGGCAAAACAAGCTTCTTCAGTTTGTTTGGTTTGAAATAAGCGATGAGAATAAATGATGGAAAACATGAGGAGCTCTCGGCCATTTTCAGTTTGTAGCTCAGGTGGAAAAAAGGTTGGAGACCCTTGATTTAGAACAATCTATAGTTATTTTTTATATAGTAATACAGGTGGAATCCCATTGTAACGAAATTCATGGAACCATAAAAATATTTTGCTATAATGTATATGGGCAAAATAGGTATAGGATTGACGGTGATTCGCTGTCTCTAATGGCAGCGGCACAAGGACGGTGCACTGTGATGTCTGGTAAACAGTAACAGTAAAGGCAGAGTAATTGTTTGTCCCCTGCAGGATCAGGTTTACCACATAACATGCTTTTCGGAAAATGTTTAGAACATTTAACAGCACAGTTTGACCTGCTCTTCCTCTCACTCTCCTGGTCTGCCATAGCGGTGATTCTGAGCCATTGGTGGCGTTCCAATCTGAAGATGGGAGCTAAAGCAGGACGACTGCCTGTGTTGCGGCTTCTCAAACCTCTTATTTTGATTGAAGTCTTGAGTGACCCTGCCCTCTCTATATAGTAATAAGGTACCGGTATTTTCCTTGGATTCCTGGACTCGCTTTCCTGTCTCTCATGCAACTGTGTGACTCAAGCATGACAATACCTGTATACAGAAAAAAAAAAAAGTGCTCCTTAAACTGCACAAAAATACCTTATTTGAAAATGAGACATTAGATGTAACTTTTTAAATACATATATGAATGTAGAACGAAAATAAGATGTTAGTAACTTATTTCTTATAGAAATACTTGGGGGGCCTTGCCCCCTGCTTGCTTCGCACACTAACCCCCAGCCCGGCGCTACGCACTAGCCTCTTTGCAGTTCTGCCGCTCACGTATGGGGTTGCGGATGTACAATTTTAACAGATTGTTATTTTCATGGGAATTGTTACATACAGTATGTATAATAGAACTAACTGTTTCACATTACTGCGATTTAATTAACCATATTAAAAAATAATGTAATAATTTGAAAGTAAATTGTTTCATATAGCGTTCGAGTTTTTCATTGTGTTATACGATTCTGTTTGGCTTTGAAATTAACACGCAAATATTTTTTAAACTTACACTTTAACTGTAAAACTTCAGTAAAACAATTTTATTGAATTAAATTTTCATCAATATCGCGTATAACTGCCCGTTATTGAATTTCGTTTCTTTCTCTCTAATAAATAAACCGACTTTTTTGAATGTTTGTCCCTGTGATTTGTTGTCATAGCAAAAGCTATTCTAATGGGAAACTGTTAATGTTTTAATACGAATGGCATATCAAGATCTCCTTTGTTGTCTAATGTTATCCCTTGAAAAGATATACTACATTACCTTTCTTGGATACATCATTCTTTCTGCCGTAATTCATGTGGTGGAAGACCGGACAGTGTTAACGGTTGTAGATATTCTTCATGATATTGTAAGTCGATGTTTTAATCTTCCGCACCATCACCACCAACTATTTCAGCATAGTCTATCAATACGCATTTAACCAATTTGCCATGTAACCGATCGACAATTTTTGCTTTAATTTGTTTGACTTCATCGATTCTCGGTGTTAGGATTGCCCGTGTACTCATTTCTTCTGTTGATAACCCTTCGGGATAAAATTCTTCAATAAGATTTGGACGTAATACGTCTTCTTTAATTGGGACATTAAAGTAAGAAAAACGTAAAAATTGATGAGAGCTGAGAGTGCAGGAACTGAGTCTGACAAAAGCATTCACATGAATGTGATTTATTAGTGGACTGTGGGTGTGTTTGAATATGGTTGACAGGAGGGCGTGACTTGAAAAAATCTCATGGCCAATGTCTCGTCTCATGGGACTTGAAGTTATCCCTTTCAAAAAGTCTCTTGTTGCAGGATTTCCTTTTATAATAGAGACATATATGAATGCATAATGAAAATGAAACACTAGATGATTTTTCTTTTCAGCGTAAATTGGCACAGTTTCTCACTTTTTTGTTCACTGCAAAGAAAACTTTGAGAAGTGCTATGAAACTCAAACAGTACCCACGTGGACAGTTGGTGGAGCACTGACTCTGAATTCGGCTATACTTGAATAATGTTAATGTCTACACTCTCGCTGAGCCTCTCCAAGATTACCTGAGACCTATTTTGGTCTAACAAGAAAGAGACCGCCTGTCGCAGAGTTCCCAGGACTTGGCAAAAGTATAGGACCGTAATTCAGTATTTTTTGCATTCATAATTATCTTCGGTGGCTATTTTTAAATGAAAAAATGTTCCATCGTACTGAAATTTACATTTCATTAAATGAAATCCCTTATATTGTGTGAATGTGTGTCTGGGCCAACAAAAAGTATTCATTATTCTGAAAATTGTGTTACTTAGGTGGTTGCTATAACGGGATTTGACCTTCTATCTAGCTGGTTAGAATATGTTTTTTTGTAATTGCGGCATGTTACATACCCCGAAACTATATTGATATGATATTAAAAGGCGATACCCCTCCCTTAGTGATATGGCAGTAAGAAATCGTAATTGGAGATATAACTTAGCTTTCTTTATGACGGTTTGCGCTGCATAACAGACGAAGGAAGCCATGACAAGACCATTACCGAAGTGGGAGCTTGATGTATACAGTCTGCCATTTTAGTCACTGCATTGGAAGGACTTTCAGGATCAGATGACGTTCTCTCCCATCTGTCCGTTGGCTTCCAAGGTGTGCCAGGCCGTGTGCCAAGGCTTTATACTCTTTCTCCATGTGCAGGCCCACACTTCGGTAAACCACGCCATTCCAAACATGGAAAAGAAGATCCAATGTCATGCTGACTCTGACACACAGAAATAGTAGAATGCCCATTTTGCAGTTTGTCTTTAGCTTGTCTTAAAAAGCTTACCTAGCAGTTCTTATATGATGAACTCCTGTGTGCCAAATCTGGCCTTGTGTTAGCTGTACATGTGAATGGATTTATAAAACATTTTTTGTACAGAGCACAGTGACATATATTAAACTTATATTCTGATTACAAACCTGTACGTTGTAAATTCAGATTTAGAGTCCATAAGCTAAACAGATTTTAAAGTTATTAGTGAGTTAGAACAGGGATTTCAAACACGCGGCCCGCATGACAGATCCAAGTTAGCACTGAACTTGTACAAAATGATTACTATCATTTATGACTGAATCATTCTGCATCTTCGGCGTTACTTATTGACTTTTCTTACTTCTGCCTTCTGACAAAAGCAAGCTTTCCCATGGCATTACGGTACCGGAAACATCACCTGCTAGTATAGCCACGAGCCTTGACCAAAGTTAATGAGCCGCAACGTCACAACTGAAGTGCTAGGCTGCAGCAGGGGCGACCTTAGGCATGTGCAAACTCTGCACCTGCACAGGGCTACCAGGCCAATATGTATTGAATATAACAACATAGCTGACGGCAATGTGGCCGAAAAACATTGTGTTTCTTGTTAATTAGTACACTGTACTTACTAATGTCGCTAGAGTCGGAGCAGTAAGCTATATGTAATATTATAACGTTCTGCCGTAATGAGAATATCATGGGCCGCCACTTGGTTTTCAAGTTATGGACACGCGCATATAGAAGCGTGTCATGAGCACAAGGCGGCTATGCAGTGTCCGCAACGGACGTGGCCATCCGCCGTGCATAAGATGCCATATTGACATTGGCGGGCGAAGTGGCCACCGATTCTTTCTCTGCCTACAGCCGTCACAACCCTAGAGCCGCCCCTGCTAGGCTACACTACTGGCTGGGCTGCTGACTGGCCACTGGGCAGAACTGACCATCATGAGTAGTAATACCCTGCATATTTTCACGTTTTTTGCTCTAGTTTTATGTAATTTTGTGCCAGTATTGTAATGAACAGTTAGCGCAGACTACAGCTGAAGATCTGAAGTGGACACGAGAAGTTGGTGAGTTGGTTATTAACATATTTTTGTGATTCTGAGTTTGTAAAATTAGTGGAGGTCAGGTGGCTTTTTGCATATCGGCTTATTTTACAATATAAAATTTGAAGTAAACTTGGTAAGTTAAGTAAAATTTGATTTTTGGAGGATCTATTTTACAATTTGAATTACTGAGCAATGAATTTAGTGAGTGTTTTCGTGATTTCAGTTCACACGAACAGGACTTTGCGCTGTTCTCTTACCACGTTGAGAATGCGCCTGAGAATATCCAAATGGAGTTGATTGAACTGCAGTCAGATTCTATTCTGAAGGCAAAATATAACAAAGTTGGTGTGCCAGGCTTGTATGCTTACCTGCCACCCTCGTATATACAGATCCGTAAGTTGGCATCGAGAGTACTGTCTATGTTCGGAAGCGCTTAACTTTGTGAGAAATTGTTTTCGTTAATGAAAGCTACCAAAACCCCACATCGCTCAAGACTTACTGTCGAGCACCTTTCATCCCTCATAAACGTTGCAGCAGCACAAGATTTCAAGCCTGATATTGACGAACTGGTTACTAACAAGAGATGCCAAGTGTCGGGACAAAAGAAATAAATCTCACACTGCAAGACTCCTATATAAGCAATGAATATAATATAATAATATGAGGACCTAGCTAAGAGGCTAAGGCCGGAGTTATACTTCACGCGACGCATGCTGCAGCGGACTCTCCTGCTACACAAGCGTTGTACTGTTCATACTTGCGCGCGTACTTTACGTAAATCTGGAGGAATCCACCAGGTGGCAGTGCGAGATATTATCACGGTGAGAACATGTTCAGCTTCTCTGTGTTGTGAATTGCCTGGAACACCCACTAAATTCTGATGACACCTTACCGCAATATCTCTGAAAAGGATGTTTATTGATTAAATCTATCAATCCAGGGATGTGTCCATTCCAGCAAGCATTGGGCACGAGTGAGAAACAATCCCTGGACGAGGCGTCCGCTCATCGCAAGGTGCATACAAGCACTCGCATACCCTGGCGTCATTTTAGCGGCACCAAATCCCCAAATCTGCATGTCTTTGGAAGGAAACCGGAGCCCAGTGTGGAATACAAGCAGGAAATACCAGCAAAATAACTGCCTGCGGGACAGCAGTGCTATCGCTCCAGCACCGTGACACCCCCATGTGTGTAATTATTAACAGTATTCATTATTTAAATGAAGTTATATGTAAAATGTAACATACACAGTTTAATGCATTTCATCAAGTGGTATCAAGTACAAATCTAAAGATTCTAAATGTGCAGAGAGTTAGAATATCATACATGTCATGCGTTCTGTATGGTGATCTGTTGCTGCTATGCCGCTGCTGTCAGGTCCAAGAAGCTCGTAGCAATTAAAAACTGGGATGACGTTTACGATGGTCTGCATTAATGATAAAGTAAACTACGAGGATAAAGTGGACATTTCGAGATTAAAGCTGAAATTTCCACTTTAATCACAAAATACACGTTTTCACTGTGTTCTTTATTTTTTTCTCAGTGGCTCAAATACAGTGCTATACATTATGCTGCTGCTGTTAAGTTGCCAAAAAAAAAAAAGACGGCACAAAAGATGGTATGTGAGACTTTTAAAATGTATCGTGTCATTACGATCGGGAATATGCGACGCTTGAATATAAAAGCACCACAAATGCATCTGTATGTTAGCATTTTAGTTCACCACATCGAAGCATTCATCCCGTAGGATCTGCATAGCGGCTTTCTGTCACATGTAGATGGTAAACAGCGACTCTGATGTCACATTCAGACTTTTAGCACACTGCGCCCCCCGACTTTTTGCTGGTACTGCAACTCGCGCACACATCGCGCTAATTTCTGAGGACGTGCTCAGAGGACGCGTGAAATGAACGCTGGGAACACGTGGCAGCCATGATGTGGGACATGCGCGTTCTGAGCGTGAAGTATAAATGAGCCCTTAGACTCTTAATTGTACGTTGTTGTACAGAGAGTGTATGGAAATACATTTTTTTTCTTTAAACTTCTTAAACTTTAAGTGTTACATTTTTTAAAGTTTTCAGTATTTGGAAAGAAAGTTACAGTTACTTTGTATAATAGTATAATAGTATTTGTTACAGTGCAGCCTGCTGACACACGTATGGCAGTCGAAGCGGCCCACCAATGGTAGTGAGTTTGACATGCCTGAGTTAGAAGACCATCTGGTTTATGACCGGAAGCTAAAAGGGCGGTCATGGCTGATGTGTTTGATGTCATTTAAGGCGCCGCCAGCAGCATTGTGCAACAGACAATTGAAAGCAAAACTCAGTAGTCCGTCCAAGAAGTGGTAAAAGCTTTGAGAAGTACTTTGGTATCTCATCTGGTAAGCTTGGGTGGGACTTTGGTAATATTTTATGGATGATAAGATTGACTGTGGGATTCAAAGGTCAATCTGCTATCAAACGCTACTCCAGAACAACAGAAATTGGGATCGTTTTCTGAGAGTTGTATTCTGATGAGATGCAGGGGAGCTTCTAAACAGGAAGCAATACCGTTTTACGTGCGTTGAGTTGCCAGTTGTTTTTAGAACTCCTGGCACCTGAAGTCAGTGAGGTAGGAAGCCTTCTCTTCTACGGCAGCTGTGCTTTACATAAATCTGGGCATTGTCAGCACTGGCAAAAAACTTGAGGTCACTTGGACATGAAATATGTTTTGAAACCATAAAATATGTCTGGAATCACAGAAAAAGTAGAGTAGAACCCCAAATTGTTGCGTTTCTGAATTGTCCAAGGTGAACCAGTGAGTGAGTGAGTGAACTTTATTGTCATTCATACCATACAACAGTACAACAACGGATGCATAGCTGAAGGAAATTGCATTTTCTCCATGCTCAATATGTAGACAAGTGTATAAAAGACATCATACAGACATTACAAACATTTCACTACTTACACAGAAAGTAGGTAAGACAGCACAAGGCAGCATAGTACAAACAATAAATACAAAAGATATATATAAATGTATGCCAGTCAGTGGGTGAAAGAAAATATTGCCCATCGTTTCACAGTGATTGTGTTATTGCACTATACTGTATGGATACAATATTTATACATAATATATACAATGTAATATTGTACAATATTACAATACAATATAGTGTAAACTTAAAACCTATTTATGGTAATAAAGTGCACAGTAAGTATGACAGCAAAAGGTCAAAGATTATTTAACAGAGTTTAGTATTCTGATGGCCTGGGGAAGAAGCTCCTGTTAAATCTGGTGGTTCTGCAGTCCATACTGTGGTAACGTTTTCCAGAGGGCAGAAGTTCAAACAGCCCATGTGCCGGGTGTGTGGGATCTTTTATGATCTTAGTGGATCTGCTCTGGCAACGTGAGTAGTGTAATTCTTGAACAGATGGGAGTGAGGACCCGATGTTTTCTCTGCTGTCCTCCCCGCTCTTCGAAGTATCTTCTGTTCAGCGACAGTGCAGCTACCATACCAAACTGAGATGCTGCTGGTCAATATACTTTCTATAGTGAGGGAAGATTTGCTCGTTTCAGCCTTCAGAGAAAATTATGTCGCTGTTGCGCCCTCTTGACAAGAAAAGTGGTATTTGTATAAGTGTAATACTCCACTTATAATTGATAATTGATAAAAGCTTTGCTGTAAATGCCACACTTCTAACCTCGATTGTACAGAGCAAGCGAGCAGTCCAGGAGCTGGTGAGTGGGGGAATGTTGGCGTCACTCACTCACCCCTCAGATATTGTTGGTGTGTCACCAGCTTTTACCACAGGCACTATGGTTTCATTCATTTAGAATTTTTGTGAATATAAATTGCTCAAAAAAAATTAAAGCAACACTTTGAAAACACATCAGATCTTAATGGGGGGAAAAAAATATCCTGCTGGCCATCTCTACTAATATCCAAACCAAAATGACGGCACCCACAGAAATTTAAGATGGTAAATAAATAACAACCTCGTGACTATTCGGTATCCACAAAATATATGCTGAAACAGTAACTCCATTATTCAAAGCTCTTAATTGGGAAAAGGAGCTAAGAAAAGGCATTTAGACACACCTGAGAACAATTGAAAAAGACATTGACTCACAACGGAGGAAATGAAAAAGAATGTAGTAAAAGAAAGGTACCATGTAAATCTGCGGCAAAAATTGAATTTTTGTACTTGGTTTGTATGTGTAAATATCACGTTAGCTCACTGTGATGAATCCTTGAATTGCAAAACTGCTTGGAAGAAAACAGGAACCCTGGACTGAACTTGAGAACCGTCTGCAAAGCTTGTGAAGCACAGGAGTGTATCCTGTCGGCACTGCTAAAAGTTTAATATAATGAGTCTGTGAATATTTTTTATCTGATTGAGATATTCAAAGTGTCCTAATGACAGCTTGAAAAGTGAGAGGAAAAAAAAATCCCGTTCCGTTTCTTGGCATCTGCTCTTTATCGTAAGTGCATATCACAGTCCAGCCAGTTTCTTATTTTAGAAGCCCACTTGTGGTTTGTGCTAGGAATTCACCAGACGTAAAGGCGACATGAAAACAAGAGGCGGCACATTTCGTGAAAAGGGTTCATAGATTTTGTCGGCTCGACTGAACAATCGGTTCAGGTTACCCACTTAAAAGACGACGTTCACTTCACTTGTTCTCAGAGAGGAAGCTTCCCAGTTATTTCTCAGGATGCGATGCCGAGGGATAACAAAACTTTGTGCAATGTTTGCTATAAAAGAAAATGGCTCAGGATCAAGCAACAGTTGGTGACATGCAAGTTTCCTTGTTTACTAGAGAAGGATTTAAAAGGAAGGGAAAAAAAAACACACGTCCTATTAGTGTTTTGTTTTTATTTTGTTTTTTTTTTTTAATTGCCAAGTAAAGTCAGCCTTACATACAGACCACCAAAAACAACTCTTCTGTGGGCCTCACTTGAAAGTGAAAGTGCTGCTGTGCCCAGGCCTGACACTCTCCTAACCTCAAAAGGAGAGCGGCAAGATTAAAACAGCTCTGAGAAAAGCCCAAACTTGGGCACGTCGAACTCAAGTGCCCCTTGTCATCAGTCTCTGGCGACTGGTATACATTTTGTGCCATGACTGGCGTGTGACTTGACCTCTCCTGCATTTCGGTGGAGTCTCTCATATCCCTGAGGGCTTTCTACAAACGCACACTTGACACATGTGCCGTGTGCGCCCTCACTGCACCGTTGTGTTAATTACTTACTGTATGCGGGCTTATTTTTAGACAGACATGACGTAATGCACGTCCGTGTTTCTCAGCTCGCTTTCCTAGTTTAATACTTCCATCCACTGAGCCGATTATACAGGGGATTGAGAAGGTTCAGAGACCCCTTCGCTTTCTGCTCACCTTTTTAGGGTTGCAGATTTAATTTCAAATGGATAAGCCTGCCATTGTTGCCCATCACTCTACGCTGAGTAGCCTGTCATGTTTTCAGAAAGGTTTGCAAATTTATTCAAAATCAAAAATTGAAATCTCTTACTCATAAAAGTATTCAGACCCTTAGTTCAGTACTTTATAGAAGCCCCTTGGTAAGCAGTTACAGCTTCCAGGCTTCTTGGGTAGGTTTCCCATTCTTCCTAGCATCCCCTGTTAGATTGGATGGAAAGCGTCTGTAAACTGACATATTCAGGTCTCCCCACACACGTTCACTTAGGGTTTAAGTCTGGGCTTTGGTTTGGGCGCTCATGGACACTGCCGAGACTTGTCCTCGAGCAGTTCCAGCGTTGTCTCGGCTGTCTGCTTTGGTCTCGCTGAGCTGTCGCCCCACTCTGAGGTTGTGTGTACTCTGGAGCAGGTTTTCTTCAGGGACCTCTCTGGATTTGGCCGCCTTCATCTTCTCCTTAAGGCCAGGTTTATACTTCATGCGTCGACTCTTTTGCTAGAATCTGGAAGATTCTACCAGGTGGCAGTTCGAAATATTATCACGGTGAGAAAATGTTCGGCTTTGCTGTGTTGTGAATTGCCTATAACATCCAATAAATTCTGAGGTCACATTGACACGATATCTCTGCATCAATCCAGGGATGTGCCCATTCCAGCGTGTATTGGGCACGAGACAGAAACAATACCTGGATGTGGCATCAGCTCATCGCAAGGTGAATACAAGCGCTCCCATGCACACTGGCGTCATTTTAGTGTCACCAGATCCCCAAACCTGCATGTCTTTGGCAGGAAACCGGAGCCCACTATGGAAACCCACCAGGAAAACAAGCAAACTGCAGGCAGGGAGCATCAGGGACATACAGTCATGTGAAAACATTAGGACACCCTTTGAAAGCATGTGGTTTTTTGTAACATTTTTAATAAATGGTTATTTCATCTCCGTTTCAACAATACAGAGAGATTAAAGTAATCCAACTAAACAAAGAAAACTGAAGAAAAGTCTTTTCAAGATCTTCTGTAAATGTCATTCTACAAAAATGCCTATTCTAACTGAGGAAAAAGATAGGACACCCTCACATGTATTCCCTCTTAAATTGGCTCAGATCTCACACAGGTATATCACACCAGGTGCACATAATTAGTAGATCGTTACTCTGCATGTTGAATGAGGCTTGCCCTATTTAAACCTCAGACATTTAGTTTGGTGTGCTCCTGACTGTTGAAGTGAGAGTGAGCACCATGGTGAGAACAAAAGAGCTGTCAGAGGACTTCAGAAAAAAGATTGTAGCAGCCTATGAGTCTGGGAAGGGATTTAAAAGATCTCAAAAGATTTTGAAATCAGCCATTCCACTGTCCGGAAGATAGTCTACAAGTGGAGGGCTTTCAAAACAACTGCCAACATGCCCAGGACTGGTCGCCCCAGCAAGTTCACCCCAAGAGCAGACCGCAAGATGCTAAAAGAGGTCTCCAAAAACCCTAAAGTGTCATCTCGAGAACTACAGCAGGCTCTGGCTACTGTTGATGTAGAAGTACATGCCTCTACAATCAGAAAGAGACTGTACAAGTTTAACTTGCATGGGAGGTGTGCAAGGAGGAAACCTTTGCTTTCCAAGAGAAACATCGAGGCCAGACTGACATTTGCCAGAGATAAAGTTGACAAAGACCAGGACTTCTGGAATAATGTTCTTTGGACAGATGAGTCCAAAATTGAATTATTTGGACACAACAGCAGAGGACATGTTTGGCGTAAACCAAACACAGCATTCCAAGAAAAGAACCTCATACCAACTGTGAAGCATGGAGGTGGAAGTGTCATGGTTTGGGGCTGCTTTGCTGCAGCAGGACCTGGTCAGCTCACCATCATAGAATCCACGATGAATTCTACTGTGTATCAGAAGGTGCTTGAAGAACATGTGAGACCATCAGTTAGAAAATTAAAGCTGAAGCGGAACTGGACCATGCAACATGACAATGACCCAAAACATACTAGTAAATCAACCAAAGATTGGCTGAAAAGAAGAAATGGAGAGTCCTGGAATGGCCAAGTCAAAGTCCAGATTTGAATCCCATTGAGATGCTGTGGGTGACTTGAAAAGGGCTGTATGCGTGCAAGAAACCCTCAAACATCTCACAGCTGAAAAAGTTCTGCATTGAGGAGTGGGGTAAAATTTCCTCAGACCGATGTCGAAGACTGGTAGATGGCTACAAGAACCGTCTCACTGCAGTTATTTCAGCCAAAGGAGGTAACACTCGCTATTAGGGGCAAGGGTGTCCTATCTTTTTCCTCAGTTAGAATAGGCATTTTTGTAGAATGACATTTACAGAAGATCTTGAAAAGACTTTTCTTCAGTTTTCTTTGTTTAGTTGGATTACTTTAATCTCTCTGTATTGTTGAAACGGACATGAAATAACCATTTATTAAAAATGTTACAAAAAACCACATGCTTTCAAAGGGTGTCCTAATGTTTTCACATGACTGTAACTCCCTACTGCGAGGCAGCAGCGCCACTGTGCCACCCTGCACATGTGTAATTATTAACAGTGTTCATTATTTACATTTATTGAACTTATCTGTAAAATGTAACATACATACTTTAATGCATTTTCTTCATGGAAGTGATATCAGGTATAACTCTAAGGATTCTAAATGTGCAGAGAGCTGGAATATCATACATTTAATGTCTTCTGTGTGCTAATTGCTGCTTGTCGCTGCTGTCAGGTCAGGATGAAGCCCCAGCGATTAACAACTGGGTTGGTTTCCAGATGATATTTACGACAGTCTACTTTAATGACAAAATAAACTACGAGATTAAAGTGGAAATTTAATGACCAATGTTGTTTCCTGTCCTAGTGTGCATATAAACACAGGGAACTCTAGTTTCTGTATTACATCTCGCCTGAAGAAGGGGCCCGAGTTGCCTGGAAAGCTGGAATATTGTAAACTTTTTAGTTAGCCAATAAAAGGGGGATTTTGCTTGATGTTTCACCACTTTTATCACAAAATGAACCTTTTGACTGTGTCCCTAATTTTTTTATTTTCCCTCTGTTTGCTCAAATACGCTGCCATACATTCTGATGCTGCTGTGAGGGCACAGGAGATGGCACGTGAGACCTTTAAAACGTATTGTGTCATTATGATGTAGAATATGTGACACTTCAATGTAAAAGCACCACCAATGCAATTGACAGAGACAACTTTTTTGTCATTTTGGTTCTGTACATCACCACAATGAATTTGAAATGAAACAACTCAGATGACGTTGAAGTGCAGACTCTCAGCTTTAATTCAGTGCATTGAACAAAAAGATTGCATAAAAATGTGAGGCAACTAAAGCATTTTTTGAACACAATCCCTTCATTTCAGGGGCTCAAAAGTAATTGGACAAATTAAATAATTGGAAATAAAATGTTCATTTCTAATACTTGGTTGAAAACCCTTTGCTGGCAATGCCAGCCTGAAGTCTTGAACTCCTGGACATCACCAGATGCTGGATTTCCTCCTTTTTAATGCTCTGCCAGGCCTTTACTTTCAGTTGCTGTTTGTTTGTGGGCCTTTCTTTCCGAAGTTTAGTCTTCAACAAGTGAAATGCATGCTCAGTTGGGTTAAGATCAGGTGACTGACTTGGCCACTTCTTTGCTTTAATAAACTCCTGGGTTGCTTTGGCTGTATGTTTTGGGTCATTGTCCATCTGTATCATGAAACGCCCGCCGCCCAGTCAACTTGACTGCATTTAGCCGGATTTGAGCAGACAGTCTGTCTCTGAACACCTCAGAATTCATTCGGCTGCTTCTGTCCTGTGTCACATCATCAATAAACACTAGTGTCCCAGTGCCACTGACAGCCATGCACGCCCAAGCCATCACATTGCCTGATTCCACCTTGTTTTACAGATGACGTGCTATGCTTTGGATAATGATCTGTTCCACGCCTTCTCCATACTTTTTTCTTGCCATCATTCTGGTAGAGGTCACTAAAACCCCCACAACATTTTGTGATGAATTCTTTTAAGAAGATGGAGGGTTTACATCTAAGAATATGTACCGACCTCTTCATGTAAAGTATTGGACTTGGGAATTGTTTGGACCTTCTGCCTGTTAAGCACAGAAGGGCAGCGTCCACATTTCTCAGAATTATTTTTCTCTTAAGTCACAGGCACGTAGTGCAAAGTTGTCAAGCAGGTAGTTTACCTGAAACCACTGCAATAGTACTCAATGTATCTTCTTAAATGTTAATGTTTTACTGTTTAATATTTATACGCTTCTTATATGTTCTTCAAATTCTTTTATCAAAATGTTTTACTACTTAATAATTTATTTTATAAATACTACATTTTATTTTTTTCCCTTGCACTCAGTGATCAGCTAGTGTTGATCTACTGCACTAATTCCCGTCATCATTCTAAACCCTTCAGTCAGGTCTCGTTTCAAGGCTCAGCTCTTTGAATCTTTCCTCATAACTCTTCCCCTGTAGCCCTGGAATCAGCCTGGTTGCTCTGCTCTTTGGACCTTTTCTAGCTCTGCGTTGTCCTTTTACAATACAAATTATTTTTATCTAGCCCAAAATCACACAAGAAGTGCTGTAATGGGCTCTTACAGGCCCTGCCTTTTGACAGCCCCCCAGCCTTGACCCTTTAAGAAGACAAGACATAAACCCTTGTAGAGGGGAAAAAATGGAAGAAACCTTAGGAAAGGCACTTCAAAGAGAGACCCCTTACCAGGTAGGTTGGACATGCAGTGGGTGTCAAAAGAAGGGGGTCAATACAATACAGTGCAATACACAGAACAGAACACAAGTAATCCTCAATACAATATAATAGAAATGCAATCAAAATATTACAAGTACAGAGCCTGGAGACCCAAACTGCACACAGGACTCCAGATGAGGCCTCACCAGTGTGTTATAAAACTTCTGCTGAACCTCCTTGGTCTTGTACTCCACACGTCAAGGCGCTATATAACCTGACATTCTGTGAGCCGCCTTAATGGCTTCTGAACACTGTCTGGCAGTTGATTGTGTCGAGTCCACTCCCTGATCCTTCTGATAAGCCTTACTTTCGATTTTCAGACCTCCCATTGTGTGTTCAAACCTCACATTTTCACTTCCTACGTGTAATTCTTTACATTTACTGACATTGACTTTCATGTGCCGCAAATCTGCCAGATCAGTCTAGTAGGGCACCCAACAGCAAGAAAAACCAAGATGGTGGCGATCCAGTGAAGAGAATACATTTGCCCATCACAGCCTGCTTGACTCTCTTTCAGACACCCAGCCCCACCTAGAGAGCCTGGTGTTCATTAAATTTATAGAATTTGATGTTTTTCAGCAAGCACTAAATAAAGTAAATAAATTCCATGATGAATTCAAAATTCCCACACTCCTTTGGATGGTGCATGGTGTGTTTACTTCTCACGTGTATAGGAAATGTTACAATGTAGTTAACCCCTGCAATTTGAGGGGGTTAAGGGCTCAGGACTCCTGTGAATACGAAAATCCACAAAAACATTTTGGGTTCTCACCTCCTCATACTGCACTGTTGAGCACATTTGAGTTGAAGATCTGCCTCTACTCCTCATTTCATTGGTGGGGAGTCTTGCCTTTAATGCAGACACACAGGATTGTGGGAGTGCCATTTTTCCTTTTTTCTACTTGCAAAATAATTTCCATTTAACACATAGACTGCTGGACCATTTATTACCAGGATCAGTCTGTGCATACACAGTATGATAAATAATGAACTCTATCAGAACTCATAAAGAAATGCATTAGAAAGTTTTATTATCAACAGTAACTGTCAGAAATGTAAAGAAAGTGTTAATTACATTATTTTCAGCAACAACACGACTAAAGGTCTGCTTTTGAGTGAATGGCACCATGCAGAGTACAGGTTCCGAAGCACACGTGTCGTAAATATAATGTCATTCTTTATGCTGTCCATGCTTGTTGCACACCACACATTTGGTAGTTGGTCACTGTTTGCCCTCATTCTATGTAGTGCTGTCCTGGCAAGTCAGACACTGTGTGATGAAGAAACATTTTCGGGACAGCAATCCTCATCAGGGTCCATGGGTGACAAAATGAAGCTTTCAAAGAAAAGAGCTTCATACCTACTGTTAAACATGGAGAAGGCTTGCTCGTGTTCTGAAGCTGCTTAGCTGCATCTGGCACTGTGGTGCTTTGAGCCTGTACAGTGAAGAAAGAAATCTCAAGACTAACGAGACATTCTTGTGCAAAACGTCCTGCCCAGTGTCAGAAAGCTCTGTCTCAGTCGCAGCTCATGGATCCTCCAACAGGATAATGAACCAAAACACAAAGCGAAAAGCACTAAGAATAGCTCAGAACAAAACATCAGACTATTCTGAAGGGGCTTTCTAGGAGTCCTGATTTGAATCCCGTTGACCATCTATGGAAAGAACTGAAGCATACCGTCTGGAGAAGACCCCTTCAAACATGACCCAGCTGGAACAATTTGCTGAGGACGCGTGGGCAGAACAACATGTAGACAGGTGCAGAAGTCTCAAGGAGAGGTCCTGGAATCGCTTATGTGCAGGGATTGCAAACTCTGAAGGTTGTGCAACCAAATATGAGGTGAAGGGTACTGTTGTCGTCATCCATGGTCGTTTTCATTTGTGCTCTTATTTGAAATATTGACTTGAATCAAAACTCTGAAGCAGGGGTCGCCAACCTTTCAGCACTGTCGTGCCAGACCTTTGTTACAATGTTACTCCGCGTGCCAACATAATTCTACCAATCTTGTTATATGTAGCATCAAAATTGGTCCAGTTATAATGGGCACACTTCTGAAGCTCATTATAACCACATCTTATATTATTGGTCATTCGATATTTTAAAATACATAGAATCATATGTGAATAGAATCCATTCATCCATACATCCTCTTCCGCTCATCCGAGATCGGGTCGCAGGGGCAGCAGCTTGAGCAGCGATGCCCAGACTTCCCTCACCCCAGCCACTTCTACTTGCTCTTCCGGGGGAATCCCAAGGCATTCCCAGGCCAGCCGAGAGACACAGTCCCTCCAGCGTGTCCTGGGTCTTCCCTGGGGCCTCCACCCAGTTAGATGTGCCCAGAGGAGGCATCCTGATCAGATGTCCGAGCCACCTCATCTGACTCTTCTTGATGCAGAGCAGCAGCGGCTCTACTCTGAGCTCCTCCCGGGTGACTGAGCTTCTCATCCTATCTTTAAGGGAAAGCCCAGACACCCTGCGGAGGAAACTCATTTCAGCTGCTTGTATTCGCGATCTCATTCTGTCGGTCACTACCCACAGCTCATGACCAAAGGTGAGGGTAGGAACGAAGATCGGCTGGTAAATTGAGAGCTTTGCCTTTCAGCTCAGCTCCTTTTTCACCACAACAGACCGATGCAGAGCCCGCATCACTGTGGACGCCGCACCGATCTGCCTGTCGATCTCCTGCTCCATTCTTCCCTCACTCTTGAACAAGACATCAAGATACTTGAACTCCTCCACTTGGGGCAGGATCTCGCCCCCAACCCTGAAAGGGCACTCCACACTTTTCCGGCTGAGGACCATGGTCTCGGATTTGCTGGTGCTGTTTCCCATCCCAGCCGCTTCACACTCGGCTGCAAACCGATTCAGAGGGAGCTGGAGATCACGGCCTGATGAAGCAAACAGGACAACATCATCTGCAAAAAGCAGTGACCCGATCCTGAGCCCACCTAACTGGACCCCTTCAACACCCTGGACTGTTTTATCAAAACATTTATTAAATGTTGTATTACAAAATATAAATTACAAGTTTTTTCAGTACAAGATACATAATTTGAGTAACAAAAAAGATCAAGAATTCTAATATAATTAATGATTCTTTATTATTAATCAGAGCTATTAATGAATTCATGCAAAGCCCAATTTATACTTTTGTGGCTTTATTTTTGGTTCCAGTTATTTGACTAAAATGAGCAGTTTGTTTCTTAAAGTCAGAAACAGCCCTTTTTATAGCTTCTTCACTTTTCTCATCAGAGTTTTTTTTAATGTGGACTGATGTTTAGTCTGATAATGTCTTTGTACACTTGATGTACGACACACAACACTTTCACAGCATAACGCACACACAGCATGATCTTTTTGTTGTACAAATCCATATTCATTCATCCAGGAGTCTTGAAAAGAGCAAACATCAAGTTTTTGTCTTTTTTGAATTCATTTTAGGGCAGTATATGTATAGATAGATGGAAAGCGATATATAGATACAGTGGTACCTTGGTATACGTCTGCTTTGGAATAAGTCCAACTTGGTATATGTCCTGTTTGGACACGAAAAATTTTGTTTGGAATACGACTCGCGTGCTAACCTTGTTTACCTCTCTCGAGTTAATGCGCCAGTTGCTAGCATTCAGTGAACAACCCTCGCTATAACTCTCTGTGAACTTTCATGTGTGTGATATAGCGGGTCCACAGCTCCTGTCAAAGTCCAGCTTTAAAATAAATAATCACCGCACTCGCAGCTTGGCGAGGGGGCGTGGTGGTTATGTGGCTGAAGGTTGTCAGGGCGATTAGCGATGTGGGTGTTTCTCACTAAAGTGCACTTGTGAGGGACCGTCCGCATTCATGATTGTTCCTGGGGCTGCTTATCTTGATAAACAGAAACGCGAGTCGGCTAGAAGGGGAGTAAAAAAGAAAGAACGGACAGGAGAGTGAGTGAGTGAGTGAGTGAGAGAGTGAACGAAGTAGCTGAAGTAGGCAGAGTTAACGTCAGCTGCAAGTAGGACGACTCCCCTGTTGGGAAGCAGGGGGGCCGCCAGGTAAAAAGGCACCGGACTTCTTGTTTTTTTTTTTTATTTATTATTATTTTTAAAGAATGCTTCCTGCTCTATTTTAACTTCGTTGTTTTTAAGAAGACTTTTTTCTATTGTTTTTAATCTCCACGTTTCACTTCTGATTTTATGGATTATTTATTGGAACTTTGGAGACTGCACTTTAATTTGAACACCTTGTTTTGTTAATTGTTTTAATAAAAGCACTTTGCACTTTTTCACCATCCCCTTGCTTTGTTGTTACCGATGAGGTTATCAGTGAGGCAAATTACCGACGGTGTAGGGTTCAAGGGCTCCCCGACAATAGATGGGAGCATACAGCAAACCTGCATCGTCACAATGTGATTTTGTGTTTTTTTCATGTAAATTTGAATTGATTGTTGAAAGTATGAAGGTGGCATGCGTATCCGGGACATGGCTGCTGCATACCGTATGCCGAGAATGACGGTATCTACGATTGTGAAAAACAAAGATGTTATTAAAAAGTAAAGTGAGGTAAAATTTTCATTTATTTCATCTAATTGCTTTTGTATTTATGTATTTTAGTATTAAGCAGTGTTTCAATTATTTTATACAACCCCATCAATGTATAATATGCCAATAGCAACAGGGTTTTTTTTTCATGGGAACGGATTAATTATTTTCCCATTATTTCTTATGGGAAAAATTTGTTTGGTATACGTCCTGTTTGCTATAAGTCAAAGGGTCTGGAACGAATTAAGGACGTATACCAAGGTTCCACTGTATGTGTGTATATATATATATATATATATATATATATATATATATATATATATATATATATATATATATATATATATGTATATGGATAGAGATAGAGATAGATAAAATCCTAAGCCTAAAAGTGCAACGATTTTATGTGACTTTTTTATCATGCTTATTTTAAAACCTACATATATATGTTTAGTATTATTCTTTACAGAATCTATCAAGCTTTAATGTGATGTTGTTAGATTTTCAGATTCTTATTCCATTTTTAAATTATAAAGTAAAAAATATCAAGAATTCACATCCCACGAGACGAGAATTTGTGGTCGGAGATTTAAACACTCCCGGGGCCGTAAATAAGAGTAGGTGACAAAAGGACAGCTGCTGTACAGGCTTCTAATGTTCAAAGCGCGGTGGCTTCAGCAGCAGGGTTTAAAAAAAAAAAAACAAACAAAAAAAAAACCCCACTAGATTTGTTTCCCATTGTGTCACCGTTTAAGAGGGGTTTCAGAGGAGCAACCGCGTCTCCTTGGGGTGCGTTCAGCCCCCCTCTTTTCACAATGCGAGTAGCAGAGACGCAAAGTGGCTGCCGCGTAGCACAGGCCACAGGGGTTGCAGAGTGAAGCGAGCAGGGGGGTAACTCCCTAGTTACAAGAGGTTTGTTTTAACATACCACAGTCTGCGCTGAAAACGTGGTTTCCCTTTACATTTCAGTCGCATGCCCTTTTCGGGAAGGGGTACCAACAAATGTTTGCACGTCTGCATCTTCAGTAACAGAAGATTTTACATTGCGATACAACATGTACTGTAGACGGAGGATTTTAGGGAACTGGGTTACTCGCCCTGTCCCGTTGCTATGTGTGCATGTAAACTTATGGAATGATAACCTATTGTTTCTCTTTTCTTTCAGAACTCAAGAGGTCCTTCCGTAAAAGCAAAGATTGCTACTGAATTTGAGAGAGCCAAGTTGCAACACGTCAATGGCCTCTGACAGCTGACACGATGGCTCAAATATCCAGTAACAATGGATTCAAACCCAATCTCCCTCCTGCTCTGGGAGCAGCTTTGGCGAAGGACATTGGCAAAGAGGAAGCCCTGCAGATGGAAGCCGAGGCACTGGCACGACTGCAGAAGGAAAAAAAAGCGACTGTGCGCCTAAGTCAGAAATCCTCCATGGGTGGAAATCCGAAAGCCACATCCTGCAGCCGACCAGACCGAGACCTCATCATTTTTCCGGAATCAGATGCCAAGAAAAGGGCAGACGAGAACAAATTCAGAAGCATCAAAGTCGAGGAGCTAAGCCATGCAGAACTTGAGAAGCTGCTTCTGGATGACACATTTAGTGTTACTAACAACCCCACCAGGCCTCAGAGTATATCCACGGCTCCTCCATTATCCGTGTCGTCTTCCACGCCATTGTATACTCGTGCTTCCCACTTTGGTGGTGTTGGGCAGTGGATGCCTGGTCCGGTGAACCCAGTACTGCCAACTACAGTTCTTCAGACTCCTCTTTATTCTTCAACTTCATTTCCAAAACACAATTATTCCTTTCAAAATGGCTTCAGTTCTAGAGTGCCTCCCTACCGGCTGCCAGAGCCTGTTTATATTGGCCTTCCTCCAGCTTCCCAGTTTGTGTCATTCCCACTCCCGCCTACTGCACCCATGTGTTCTTTGCCGGTTTACCAGCCAGCGGTTACTCCCGAAATGGTGAAATTGTTTGATAAGATCGCCAGCACTTCAGAATACTTGAAAAATGGAAAATCCACTAGCACTGACTTGGAGTCTGCCAGCACCAAGGCCATGGTTCCAAAACTTCCGTCAGTCGAAAGTGCGAACGCCAGTCGCTTTGACTGGCTCGATCTCGATCCTCTCACCAAGCCCAAGGTGGATAACTTCGACCCTGCACTCCATAGTGAGGTTTTTGGAAAGACCGAGCCAAGCATTGCTAAGGACCCCTGGGATGCAGTGCTGCAGGACAAGAGTGCTCCTTCCTCCTCGGGCACCTCACGTGTTGAGTGCGATCGCTCCTCCTCATGCCCAACAGGCGCAAAGCCATTGGGAACCTCAGTCACACGCAGCCAGTCGTTAAATATTAAGGCTTCCAGCTTCCGACCTGCCAAGGCTGTGAATGAAACCACTCAGGTAAGCAGATTCCACATTGGACGTTTGTGCCACTCACCTTTCATTTAAATCGTTTGGGTCCTTGGGAGTAGGCGGCATGCTTGACCGTGTGTTAATCTGTGACTCTGTGTGTGTGTGTGTGTGTGTGTGTGTGTGTGTGTGGGTGTGTGGTAGGGCTGTCTGGTAGACTAGCACTAGCCAAGTTTAGTTTAACTACATTTGAAAGAAAAACGGTCATTTATATATATATATGTATGTATGTATGTATGTGTATATATGTATGTGTATATATGTATATATATATGTATATGTATATATATATATGTATATATGTATATGTATATGTATATATATATATATATATATATATATATATATGTGTGTGTGTGTGTGTGTGTGTGTGTGTGTGTGTGTGTGTGTGTGTGTGTATGTATGTATGTGTATATATATTTTTATTTATATACATACACACAGACACACATACTCATTGGCCACTTTATTAGGTACACCTTGCTAGTATTGGGTTGGATCCCCCTTTGCCGCCTTTATTGCTGTAATTCTTCCTGGCATAGATTCAGCAACGTTCTGGAAACAGGGATTTTGGTCCATATTGATGTGATAGCATCAAGTTTGTGATGCACATTTGTCAGCTGCACATCCATGATGTGAATCTCCCACTCCACCACATCCCAAAGATGCCTTATTGATGACTGTGGAGGAGGCCATTTGAGTGCAGTGAACTCATTGTCAAGAAGCCAGTTTGTGATGATTTGAGTTTTGTGGCATATGGTGGGTTATCCCGCTGTAAGTAGCCACCAGAAGATGGACACACTGTGGTCAAAAGGGATGGACGTGGTAAGCAACAATACTCTGGTAGGTTGTGGCATTTAAACAATGGTTAGTTGGTACTAATGGGCTGAAAGAGTGCCAAGAAAATATCCTCCACACCAACGCTAAGTGATTCTGCACTTAGTGAGTGTATTGATAAGGGGAATGAGACGTTGGAGAAGTGTGTTTACTGGTGCATAAAGAATTGTCTGCATCTTAATGTCAGCAAAACCAAGGATCTGCTTATTGACATTCACTGCACCAAAGAGCCTTTATGTCCAGTCACTATTCATGGAGTGGATGCAGAGGTGGTCCACTCCCTACAAGTACTTGAGGGTCCACATTAATGATAGGTTAGACTGGAACTATATAAGAAATGTCAGAGCAGTCTATTTCTCCTCTGGAGGCTGTGTTCCTTTTAATGTGGGAAGTGATGTCCTTCACATCATCATCTTCAAGTATGGGATGGCCAGTGTGGTGTGCTGAGTATACACATATACACATACAGTGGTGCCTTGGTTTGCGAGCGTAATTCGTTCCGGAAACGTGCTTGTAATCCAAAGCACTCGTATATCAACATGAATTTCCCATAAGAAATAATGGAATCTCAGATGATCCGTTCCACAACGCAGAAATACTCATATATAAAATGATAAATACAAACTATAAAGTAAAAATACATTAAACAAATTAACCTGCACTTTACCTTTGAAAAGAATCGTGGCTGGTGTGAGGGAGACGAAAGAGAGGAGGAAGGTTATTGTATAGGATGACTTTCACTCTAACTATCTGAAGAAGGGGCCTAAGTTGCCTCGAAAGCTTGCATATTGTAATCTTTTTAGTTAGCCAATGAAAGGTGTTGTTTTGCTTGGCTTTACTCTAACGAAATCACTGCTATTTGTTGGCTCACTTGAATCTTTTTCTTTTTTTTGCGACTTAACAAGGACCTTCTCCAATGACAGTTGCTGTTGCCTCCTTTTAAGGATTATGCACAAATGTGACATTGCATCGTCGTCAAACAGATTCATCGCTCGCACACAAAATAAAAAAAAATGCTTTGCGCACACGCATGTGGTCACAATGCTATAGTAAACAGTATCTGCTCGTATGGATGTTGACTAGCTAGTGAGGCACGCCGACTGAGACCGAGCATGGGAGGCAATTAGCCACAATCCTGCAGAGAGAGAACCACCATTGGCTTAGTTTTGCTAACATGACACCCGGCAAATCAAAGCGTACACGTACTACTTGTATTGTAAGACCTCGCTTGTTTATCAAGTTATAATTTATTAAAAAGTTTTGCTCGTCTTGCAAAACACTCGCAGACCAAGATACTCACAATCCAAGGCTTTACTGTATTAACATACACTAGGCGGGCTTGGCGCCCAACCCTCAGTTGCGGCCAGAATATTAGTTAAATCTGTAAATGTACAAAAGAAAAATTATTATTTTTTGGAGTCAAAATCATGAAATGAGTATTTATAAGAGGCTAAATAAATGATCCATTCTTTTTAACTGACATTCTTATAGATAAAAAAAAAAATCACATGTAAACTAAAGACGTATGCAGTGGGTCATGGTAACTCAACCTTCAGCTTACTAAATTACCTAAATACAAACATTGGTGTTATGAACAGATATATTTTTTAATAGTTTGTTCCTGTGAAAGAAAGTTTACTCGATCAAAAATAACCACGACTTTCTTGATATTTTAGTTTATAATTTAAAAAACAGAGTAAGAATCTGAAAATCTAACATCACCTTTAAAGCTCAATAAGTTTTGAAAAGAATAATACCAAACATATATATGTAGGTTTTAAAATAAGCCTGATTTAAAGTCACAAAAAATGTTCCACTTTTAGGCTTAGGTTTTTATGTGGTGTGTGTGTGTGTATGTATGTATGTGTATATATATATATATATATATATATATATATATATATATACACACACACACACAGTGGGATGCAAAAGTTTGGGCAACCTTGTTAATAGTCATTATTTTCCTGTTGTAAAAGATGCAGCATAAAGGTTTGGGGTTTTCCGGCCCCGTATATTGCAGACAATCCACAATTAATCAAAAAATACTTGGTCAAAATTATAAACACAACAGGTTCATATGCGCGATGCTGTAGATGGCGTTGGCGGCCATTTTATGTAGGAGGAGCCGGAAGTGGAGGAATGCTGGGAAGGAACCGTGAGGGAAGATGGGATTGATGACGTCAGGAACAATGGCGGAAAAAGGGCGGAAGTAACGTGCTGAGGGCAAATGAGGCTTATGGTGGCGGAGCGTCTTTTTTCCTGGAAGAAAGCAAAGGAGAAAGGTTAGTACCCCGCCACTCCCTGCCGGCGAACGTCTTCTGAACCGTGTTAAGGTCCGTCCACGGTCTCCTATTCGCGCGTGCGTGACACTGTATAAATCGTTGGCTGTTACGATAAAAAATATCAGTTAAATATATCATATAGGAGACACACACAGTGATATTTGAGAAGTGAAATGAAGTTTATTGGAATTACAGAAAGTGTGCAATAATTGTTCAAACAAAATCAGGAAGGTGCATACATTTGGGCACCGTTGTCATTGTATTGATTCCCAAACTTTTCGAACTAATTATTGGAACTCCAATTGGCTTGGTAAGCTCAGTGACCGCTGACCTACATACACAGGTGAATCCGAGTATTTAAGGGGGTCCATTGTAAGTTTCCCTCCTCCTTTAATGTTCTCTGAAGAGTAGCAACATGGGGGTCACAAAACAACTCTCAAATGACCTGAAGACAAAGATTGTTCACCATCATGGTTTAGGGCAAGGATACAGAAAGCTGTCCCAGAGATTGAAGCTGTCTGTTTCCACAGTTAGGAACATTTTGAGGAAATGGAAGACCACAGGCTCAGTTCAAGTTAAGGCTCGAAGTGGCAGACCAAGAAAGATTTCAGATAGACAGAAGCGACGAATGGTGAGAACAGTCAGAGTCAACCCACAGACCAGCACCAAAGACCTACATCATCTTGCACCAGATGGAGTCACTGTGCATCGTTCAACCATTTGGCGCACTTTACACAAGGAGATGCTGTATGCGAGAGTGATGAAGAGGAAGCACAAACAGAGCCACTTGAGGTCTGCTCAAGCACATTTGGACAAGCCAGCTTCATTTTGGAATAAGGTACTGTGGACTGATGAAACTAAAATGGAGTTATTTGGGCATAACAAGGGGCGTTATGAATGGAGGAAAAAGAACACAGCATTCCAAGAAAAACACCTGCTACCTACAGTCAAATATGGTGGTGGTTCCATCATGCTGTGGGGCTGTGTGACCAGTGCAGGGACTGGGAATCTTGTCAAAGTTGAGGGACGCATGGATTCCACTCGGTATCGGCAGATTCTGGAGACCAATGTCCAGGAATCAGTGACAAAGTTGAAGCTTCGCCGGGGCTGGATCTTTCAACAAGACAACAACCCGAAACACTGCGCAAAATCCACTAAGGCATTCATGCAGAGGAACAAGTACAACGTTCTGGAATGGCCATCTCAGTCCCCAGACCTGAATAGAATAGAATAGAATAGACCATGAAACCCGTTTTAATGAATGGCCATTTTGGTATGCTAGTGTGTGTGTGTGTATACTTTTTTTGTAATATGTTAAAATAGCTGAATCTCATAGTATTGGTGCTTTTTAGCTCACAAATGATGCATAGAAGCTATTTTACAATTTGTGTGTCATAAGACATGAATCAGCTTAAGCCCCTAGTTGTGCTGGTCCAAATCCCAGCCCTGTCCCACTATTGTCATCATTCCAGTGGTCTGCTTGCCCAGTTAAGTACACTGCAGGGTGCTCACGTCCAGAAGATGTGCCATCAGGGTGTGTCTCACCCTTTTTTTCAGTGTGCAGAGTATCATATGTACAGTAGTATTGTATGGCAGAGTAGCTGTAGCTCTTCTTTTGTAAGAAGCACCAGTACTCCAACCCACCCTTTGACATGCAATTCTTGTCATTAAAAAAATTGGACCTTGAAGGAAAGACCACTTTGCCTATGCAGTGTTAACTCTTCTCTGGTACGTGCATGCAGACCTCAGCAATGTCGGCTCGAGTTTCTGTTCCTGTGGTTTCTTTCTTACACTGTTTGTGAAGTTCCCCATTTGTACAGCATATACTTGACGTCAGGAGTTTGCATCCACTTCAGGTGAATTCTTCAGAACTTACTTTATAAGCCCTTCACAGATTTGATACTAACAAACTATACATTTGGCTTATCGTTTAAGACATCAACTTTGTGCAGGGCAAAAGTCATTTTTTCCAACAATGCCCACAGACCTCTGAATGTTTCACTTTTTATGGACTATGTGACTATTCAAGTGGTTCACGAGTTTCCATCCACTTTGTTAATACAGGGTGGCACACGAAAAACCAAACCATCTCTGACTCCAACGTCGACGTATGTTTCTTAGCCCGTACACGAAACGAAACTTACTGGTTAGAGGAGGTGCTGGAAATGATTTCCTTGTGCGTCAATACACTTTTCTGCATGCCACACCATATTGTCATAGACGCGACGCAACTCGACATACACTTTTCCCTTCAGATTGCTCCACAGGTAAAAGTCGCAAGTGGTTAGGTCCGGTGATCTTGGTGGCTGCAAACCTTTGATGACAATTCGTTCCTCTGTGTTGACGTTATGAATTTGAGAAAGTGACTCGCGAAAAGTGTGACATGTCGCTCCATCCTGTTCAAAGACGACGTACTTAAAAGAACCAGTAGACAAATATGCCTCCACTATTCCAGTCCTCTGTTGCAGAGAATACATCTTCCGGATCTCTTTAACGCACGTCTGTACCCACTGGCTCACAGCTTCCTTAATAATGCACAGTTGGGGCTTCCGACCCCGTTGCAACAACGAGGCTCCGTGATGGCACCCACCTGTATAATAGCTCGAGCTAGCCAGTCAGACACGGTTCGGTTTTCATGAGCCACCCTGTATTTGGTTGCTTTGCCTTTAAATAGTTTAACTTGAGCCATACATTTTAGGTTGCCTTCCTCAAACTTCTTACAATAAGTTGCTGGAATTTTGGCCCATTTCTCCAGACCAAACTGGTGTAACTGGGACAGGTTTGTAGGCCTCCTTGCACGCACACGCTTTTTCAGTTCTGCTCACAAATTTTCAGTCGGATATAAGGTCAGGGCTTTGTGATGGCCACTCCAGTTCCTTCACCTTGTTGTCCTTAAGCCATTTTGCCACAACAGTGGAGGTATACTTTGGGGTCTTTGTCCATTTGGAAGAGCCATTTGTGACTGAGTTTATATAGTATATTTACATCATTTTCCTTCCTCCTGATGCCATTTTATGAAGTGCACCGGTCCCTCCACGACGTGATGCTTCTACCTACCCCATGCTTGATGGTTGAGATGATGTTCTTTGGCTTGCAAGCCTCACCTTTTTCCTCCAGACGATGGTCATTATGGCCAAACAGTTTGATCTTGTATTCGTCAGACCAGAAGATGTTTCTCCAGAAGGTCAGATCTTTCTTCCCGTTTGCAATTGCAAACTGCAGCCTGTCTTTTTGATGGTGGCTTTGGAGCAGTGGCGTCTTCCTTGTTGGGCAGCCTTTCAGGTTATGTCAATAACGGACTTGTTTTATTGTGGATAAAGATAATTGTCTACCATTGTCCATACACAAGGGTCTCAAACTCAGCGGGTTATATAGGCCATTCATAGAAAGAAGTGGTAGTCTGTGGGCCGCATTCATTTCTAAATGATACAATACAATATTATTGTTAATCATTTATTCGAACTACAGTAATACAGCTAAGTTTATGAGTTTACTCAACGTGCTTATTATAAAATCCAGTGACAAAATATAAATTTTCCCATTTGTCCTGGAATATTCGTTTTTCGTGAGCAGTCTTGCACTTTTTAGATGACGAAGACTTTAGTCACTTTAATCAACAGTGAAGTGTGCAGTTAACAGCAAGAACTGTACAAAGTAATTTCCAAACGTTGTTTTACGTTGACTGTTTACGTTTAACTGACGTCACTGGAAGTAAAAGTAACAACACCAAATGTTGAGGTAAGTGAGAAGAATGGCATTTTAATTCTGATCATTGGACTGGAAACAGTATGGTGAGGAAAATGCTGCAAAATAAAACGGATTTTAGTGCTAGATTTTGGCAGTTCAAGCAAATCGTTGATGGTCGCAGATAATTGCCTCGGGCCGGCCGCATGTTTGAGACCCCTGGTCTAGCATCTTCACAATATCCTTTTCTGTTGTTCTGTTCTTTTTGTGGCAAAGTCCGTTCTTCACTAGCAGACAGAATGCTTCTCCTTCCTGAATGCTGTGATGGCTGTGTGGTCCCCTGGTGTTTAGACCAGGGCTGTGGAGTCGGTAGATAAATCCTTCAACTCCGACTCCTTAGTTTCTGGTACTTTCAACTCCGAATCCTCTGTATGTAATATGCTAATGTATAGTCCATGTTGATTAAAGGAAGACATCATCCTCGTCATTTAACCAGAGAACTACTAGCTAGGATGCGGCCTCTCTACCGTATTGGCCAGTTTAAATAAAAGACAAGAACCCCTGAACACACCTCAGGCCACAGCACACACCTCCATGATTACTTGTTTACACTCAAATGAACTAAAGACATTATATCGGAAATCAAATGAAAACCCTTTTTGTAATGTACCATAATCCAGATTACAATATGTGAATGTCAGGTTGTATAATCGCTAAGCTGAACTTCACACTAGTAGTAACACAACAATGCTCTGGGCTTTATTGTTACATCAGAGAAGCACTTCATTAGGACTATTGTTTGTGAAATGGGACATTTGAACCTGTTGTATTTTTTTTTTTCTCATTACAATTTTAAATTTATTATGAGTTGGAGTTGGTGCAATTTTGTTGACTCCAACCCCAACTCCAGGTACCCAAAATTATCCCCGACTCCACAGCCCTGGTTTATACTTGCTTATTATTGTTTGTACAGATCAACGTGGAACCTTCAGGCATTTGGTTATTAATCCCAACGGATGAAGAAGCTTTGTGGAGGTCCACCTTTGTTTTGCATATAGGCTTGACATCATTTTCTGGAATTTTCTGAGCTGCTTAAAGTTAAAAAAGTGTATGTGAACCTGTGACCCACTGGATTTGTGATCTAGTCAGTAAAAAGCTAAATAGGTCTGTGAACGTTGATGACAAAATTACTTTTGCCCTGCACAAAGTAGATAGATGCTTTATTAAGGAGAAATTCACATACTCCCGCAGCAGCATACTGATAAAAAACAATATTAAATTAAAGAGTAATAAAATGCAGGTATAACAGACAATAACTTTGTATAAGTAGACCTCTTAAATAATATGTCAAATTTAAAAAAATCTGTAGAGGGTTATAAAATGAGTTTGGAAGAATTCACCCAAAATTTATGAAAACGTTTAACTTCAGCTGTATTGTGTTAGGATATATAGCGGGTTGGAAAATGACTGACTGACTGACTGTATTCCATCTGCCTGTCCATCTTTGTATTTCTGGAGATATCAAAGCACCTTCCTGTAAATCTCAAAAGTGTTGCACCCCGGTGGCTAAGAGATAAAGAGGTCACTTCTGCATTTTGTGGTCTGCAGCCAGGACACGTGTTGGAGCACAATGGCAGCCAGCTTAGATTTGGACTTAATAATAATAATAATGCATGTTACTCGTATAGCGCCTTTCCCATGCTCACAGTGCTTCAGAGTCATAGAAGTAATAGCAGGGTACATGTAGCATTGAATACAAATATTTTCTGCATAGAAGCCTAGAACATATACAGTATATATAGAATATACAAAGCAATAAATAGAACAAAGAGAAAAAAATAAAGCAGAGTAAAATACTAAATTCAATACTGAAAGAAAGCCTAAACAAGTAACATCATTTGTGATAAACATACACACAGAAATTATACTGAGTATCTGGACAGAGAGGTGAACTGAAAGAAGGGACAGAATGTCAGGTTATGTTAAAAGCCTTCCTGAACAGACGAGTTTTCAGTTAGTTGTTACTTAACCCTATACTTCATATACGAAGAAGTATTGTCGTCGTGTTCTTCTTTCAGCTGCTTACGTTAGGGGTCGCCACAGCGGATCATCTTCTTCCATACTGTAACTTTCTGTCCTCTGCATCTTATTTTGTCACACCCATCACCTGCATGTCCTCTCTCACCACATCCATAAACCTTCTCTTAGGCTTTCCTCTTTTCCTTTTCCCTGTCAGCTCTATCCTTAGCATCCTTCTCTCAATATACCCAGCATCTCTCCTCTTCACAAGTCCAAACCAACACAATCTCGCCTCTCTGACTTTGTCTCCCACCCGTCCCACTTGAGCTGACCCTATAATGTCCTCATTTCTAATCCTGTCCATCCTCGTCACACACAATGCACATCTTAGCATCTTTAACTCTGCCACCTCCAGCTCTGTCTCCCGTGGCACCGTCTCCAACCCACATAACATAACTACTGATAAATCTCGACGTTTTAGAACTCCCTGAATCTAAATATACCGTGTGTGTGTAAATGCGATAATTTGAGTAGTGGTAGTGGTGCTTTACCTTTTATTCATGCAGCTATTCAACTTTACTTTTATAATAATTGTTCAGTATATTCTTGAGTTGATTTGTTGTTGCTGGTTCTTTAATGTACATAACGTAAAAATATAATCATCACCTTGCGGTTTACTCCTCAAATATCCATCCCCATATCTGAGTGTATGAGAAAGTCGAGGAGAGACCACTCCCCCTTTTTTTTCTTTTCTAAAGAATGAATGCTGTCAGCTGATCTCATTAATTTCGGAAGGTCATTCCAAAGTCTGGGCGCCATACAGCTGAAGGCACCCATAGAGTTCAGGTTAGTGTGGGGCACAAGATGATGGCCGGAATCCGAGTACCTTGGTCGGCAAACAATAGCAGAGCGATGGAGAAGGTTGTTTCCTGAAGAGGCATTAGCTCTCTTGGAAATGCATTCTTTTAAAATTGTGGCATATTAAATAATTAAACAATATCATAATATACCAGGAAAGGCGATATCCCTCCCATCGTGATTACAGCGGTACAAGAATCACATGAGACAAAATATCTTTTAGCTTACATTTACTGACGTTTAACGCGGTTACAGACGGGAGGACATATGGACAGACTTTATCCAGGTGGGAAATCTGGATCAACACAGTCAGCCATTTTTTTCGTCCCCACGCTGGGAGGTTTTTCGACAACTCTTTGTCGACACAGCCTCAAAGGGTCTGGCTACTGTCCAGGCCTTTTATACTGTTCTTCTTCAACTTGCTGGTGGTCTCTGTCTTCCTCCTCCACAAAATACAGAAATATCATAGTGCTTACAATACTGGTTCTCATTCTCCCAATAAGGAAAGAAGATTTGTGCTGACAGAGGACAGAAATACACTATCCTGTGTTTAAGCTGACTATACAAGCCTCCAGTTGTCTTTGGCTATCTAATCCAATGCTTGGCTAGCAATTCTAACTGCTGAGCCCCTGTGTGCCAAATTTAACATGCACATGTGAACAAAATTCATAACAGTATTGTCCAGATACAGTGACATAAAGAAACATGTAGTATAACAAAGGTTGCTGATGTAGTCAGGTGTGAGGTCATTTAAAGCTTTGTAGGTTAATAATAGAATTTTATATTCAGTCCTGTAAGAGACAGGGTGCCAGTGAAGGTGAAGCAGGATGGGTGTGATGTGCTCGATGTTGCTGGTCCATGTCAGGACTCTTGCAGTAGAGTTTTAAATCAACTGGAGCTGTGATATAAGATAGAAGTGGCACGTGCCAGTAGGGAGGTACAGTAAGTGATGTTGGATGTGATAAAAGCAGAGATAAGGAGAGGAATGAGCGACATGAGATATGTGACAGAGATAGAAAGTTATAAAGTTTCTTTATGTGGTTTATGTGGCTGGAATAAGGGAGAGGAGTCATAAATGACCCCAAGATTCCTTGCATTAGAAGAAGATCTGATGAGATTGCCGTCAGGAGGGATTAAAAGGAGCTCATTTTCTTAAGTTCAGTTTTTCTTGCAGTTTAATTTTAAAGAGTTCCGCTCCGTCCAGGTTTTAATTTCACTGTGGTAAGTTGTGAGCTGAGAAAGCTCTGATGAAATTTCTCACAAAGCTGCAAATAAGAGTAAATGTTAATGGAGAAATGGGCCGTTGTGTTTGGTGCGTGTGTACGGGATGGCTTTAAGGCCTTTTTGTGCCTTGCGTGTCTACCAGCAAGTTCAGCGTTAACCACAGCTTTGTTGACATTTCTGCTGTGTATGCATGAATGCAATCATAGTCTTCATCCTGTGTGACGCATTTCAAAACTGAGAGGAGCAGCTGCCTTTCTTAGCAGCCCATAGGCATTGGGTACAAACCAAACCCTGCAGTGGTCATATAATCTGCACAAGTTTTTGGGATGTGGGTGGGCAAGCCATGCTGATATTTCTCTGGGCTTAGATTTAAACTTGGGTCTCCAGAAGTAGGATGCCATTGTACCACTGTATTCAGGGTGGGTATCTTCTCTCTTTGTTCCTGATGATGTTTGTTGGCTTGTTTAATATGTAACTCAGAACTTGCATTGAATATGGTAATACTGGCAGAAATTCTTATTTTACAGTAAAATGTCTCAGACTTATTCATAAAATTAGTGAATACTATAAATCACGATGTACAAATAACGGGAACTGCCATGAGCCACAGATATGTCCGGTATGGCGACCCTATGCTGAACATCATACAGACTGATGGTGACACAGCACTTCATATAGTGGCAAGAGATGCAATGGTGGCATGAAAAGCCACCACTAACTGATAATTGATCCCTCGGCAGAGATTTGCTGTCACTACTAGTGGCAAACGAACCCAGCAGAGTTTGATTCACCATGGGTTTGACCAAAGTCAAGAAAATGTTTGCGAACTTCACCAAACTCCTGAAACTGCATTGAAGTCAACAAGAAAAAAGGAACTGAACTAGCTGTGTGTGGATTGTAATGATGCAGTGATCTTTAAGTGTCCCTGAGGGCTAAAGGCAAATCTGCCAACTATACTGGACCAGTCATGGCCTAAAATGTGAGCTAGCAGTGCTGACCGCTGTGCCATCATGCCTCAAACAACAATAGACGCACAAAGAACGAATACCACAAACAAAATGCAACAAATGGCCGCCAACTAGTAATATATACAGTAATTAAAATGTAGATTGTTGTACTCGTAGAGTTCCAATCTTGGGGCACACAAAATGGCAGCATGAGACTGGCTTGTTCTGTTGTTTGAAGTCACAGCTCCGGGTGCTTCCTTCTATGTTTCTGTTCAGATGGTTCATACTTTTTCTTCTGTCTAGAAGAAAGAAATGCCTCGTAAATAGTAATAACTCTTTTATTATAATTATCATTTAATGTGGTCTCGTTCTGGCGCGAGGATGATGGAGGAAGGTGGAGGTGTCTGTTAAGGCTTGTTTTGAGATCATAGCTGGGCACTTAGCCATGCGGTTCTGCACTGCCAGCTCACGGGTATCAGTGTTGTGTATCTGGTGGCAGTACTCTTAATATTCTCATTATGGTCAGTTTAAACACAAGTGGCTTGAAGAGCGAGCAGGTGGAGGGGCGCACTTTTGTGAAATGAGCTCATTTAAAAAGGGAAACATAAGGCACAGTGCTGTCAATTGCTTAGGTGACCCATTTGTGAACTGAAAGCAACAACCTGACCCGGTGGTCGAGAAACGCTGAGCTAATGTACCCCTCACATGCGGGACAGCAACAGTCTTGCAGTAGATCTGCATGGGAGTTCTGCTCATGGCTGCCGCAGCTCTGTGATGTCATGCTGGCTTTGCAAAGTATCATGGGACACTGGGGGAAAAAAAATGTTTGCCTAATCTGAACAAAGTCAGCTTTCCAGGAAAATATTCAATGAACAAGATCACCAGTAAACACAGCATATTCACTGCAAATACACTTTGAATTTCGGCCATCAATACTAGTAGTTACTGACTTATCCTTCAGAGAGTCCCCTCCCGCTACAGACAGCTGCCATACTTCCCAGAGACGGCATGGCTTTGATGCAAACTTGGCACGCTGGGAATTTCAAGCGGCAGCGGTTTCTACCACTCGGCTTTTTAAGCTCCTTATCTTATCGCCATTAAAACTAGTTTGCTTCATTCATAAGTGTTGGTGTGACTTTTCAAAGCATTTTTATATGTTCTCCTTCCTACTTCAAAGAGTTTAGCACAGTTTTGTTTAATGTCTGTTTCTGTAACAGTGAGTTAAATTCAAGAATAAAATGTAATTATGTGTGCATAAAAGAGAGAGGGTGAGGAGCACAGACAATCGGGAGGAGTTCACAGTAGAGCTGCTGCTCCTCCACATGGAAATAAGTCAGTTGAGGTGGCATGACCATCTAACTGTCATGCCTCCTGGATGGTCTCCCTGGGCAGGTGTTTCGGGCACTTTCAACCAGGATAGAGACCTCGGTGTGCAGATCCAGGGCACACTAGAGAGGTTGTGTATCGTGGCTGTCCTCGGAACACCTTGGTATCACTTTGGAGGAGTTGGCAGGAAATAAAGAAGTCTGGGCATCATTGGTAAGTCTGCTGCGCCTGTGATCCAGACCCAGATAAGCAGCAGATAATGGATGAGTGGGCATTTCAATCCTATTGACCCTTTGCCTTAATTCATTCATCTTCCCAACCCCTGGACAGGATGCCAGTCCATCACAGGATGAACACACACACACACACATATCAGGGGCCGATTTAGCAGTGTTAGTTCAACTAACCAGTTTGCCCTTTTTTCTGTTAGAGAAAATTAGAGCCACTATGGAGAGAACATGCAAACTCCATGCATATTAAGCACCCAGGAGGGGACTCTGTGTGATCCGCGCATTACCAAATTTAAGTTAAAGAAACCTTAAGCCGAGCAACATTATTTATAAGGGTAAAAGTATAGAAGCGTCAAGGAAGGGCGCTTACCGTTTGTGTGTTGAAGGCACTGCCGCGGGAACTCAGAACTGTCTAGCAGGTGAGCGCTGTGAGGCGCGCCGAGTCTGGGCACACGGGGAACCGCTATAATGGCCATTTTGGGCTCCTCTGCACATGTTCAGTTTAACACCCTGGTGTCCTCACTGCCTGCCCAGCGCACGTGGTTTAAGGTGCGACGCACCTGAAAGAAAAAGCCAGCATTTGATTTTGTATCCAAGGTTGAGTTAGAGATGGGGATCCAAAATTGTAAATAAATGAGATTTATTTACTGGTGAGTTGACAACTGGTGTGCTTGAGCTCAGCATAGCCGTCGGCCGTCCTTTGGAAGGGTGCGTGAGGTAGACGGGGGTGGCAGATTGGCGGGATAAACTTGTCGGTGATATTTAAGGAGTTGCCAGCCAACAGGGGTTGTCAGTGGACCTAAACACGAGGTAGGGTTAAGCACTGCTGAGCAATTGAAGGAGCAGTTTGATGGCTTTGTAAATAATCTTTTTGTACATTTATCGTATGTACTTGTGTTTAAGTTCTCCTGCGGATAAGTCGGAGTTTGATTTTACCGTATAATTTCCCGTATTTTATAATGCCGTTCGTATAAGTGGAATACGGAAAGCTCACGCTATTGCTCCAAAAGATTACGATATGCTAACGCCCACCTAAGAGAGTAACCACAGAGCACACGGCCTCTTTCTTCTATGTTTTGTGCCTACGTAACCACACGGTAACACCCAAACTATTCCGAAGCGAGGTTTCCACTGCTTTGTGTTTTTTGTATCTCACGCCCTCATAGAACTTTATCGTAAGAGCATCCCTTATCTATGATGAAGCGTTCGATCAGAAGAAAAAATGAAGCTAGTTTTAAATTACACAGTGGTGAAGTGGTGAAAGAAATTGGTAACCGCTGCAACAAAATTCGATGTGTCTGAGAAACTGGTGGGAGATTGGAGGAGGCAAGAAGATGTAAAATAAAAACATTAAGTTTCGCATTTTTTAACGGGCGTATAAGTCAGGGTCTGATTTTATGATCGATTTTTCAGGTTTCAAGACCCAACGCGGTTATATACGGTATTTATATATCTGAGTGATCATTTTGGTGGGTGGAGGTATATATATATATATATATATATATATATATATATATATATATATATATATAGTGGTAGCCGTTCCGGACACAGACTGGCAGACACGTTGACATCACCCAACACACGTTTATTTACAGTCATATTTACAATTGTGCACCTCAAAACCCCCAAAGTCCTGGCCACAACACCAATGCCTTCACTCTTCATGCCGCCTCCTCCCAGATCTTGTCTTCCTCACTCCCGACTCCAGCCCTTGAATGGAGGGAGGCGGCCCCTTTTATCATCACCCGGATGTGCTCTGTCAATCTCCCACCGACACGCCCATAGCAACCAGGGTGGTCGCCCCCACGTGGTCTGAGGTGGGTGTATGCCCTCTTCTGGTCCTCCAAGGCGTCCCGGCGAGGTCGCTTCCTCCCCCAGGCATCTGCCACGATACTTATTTGCTGTTGAGATAGTTTTGATTTCGGGATTGGTGCAATTGTTTTTTTTCGTTTTGTATATACACACACCTGAATGTTTTTACTTTATTTCCTGTTGGAGGAGCGTCCTGAGCCCAAGATAAAGGCAATTTGGAGTGTGTGTAGTTTTTATTGGATTGCATTGTTTTTTGTAAGTACACCATATTTATTACCACGCTTCTTTTAACTTCACCTGTTTGTTGTCTGATACAAATCTTATAATCGATATTTAGCCCACTTTCTATTGTCCAAATGAATTGAAATTTTGCACACTTACTCACTTCTGATGACAATACACGAATAGGTAATCACTAATTGATCAATTAATCCATGTTAATTAAGAAATGAAATTTTCATATGAAGAATAGTTCAAGATATTTACCAATAGATGGCGCTAGTAATGGATAGAAATATTAAAGGAAGTGTTAAAATATTGATTACAAAATTATACTAAAACAAATCCAAGACATATATATAATATAGATATATATATATATATATATATATATATATATATATATATATATATATATATATAAATAATACAGCCTTATTCCAAAATGGATTAAATTCATTTTTTTCCTCAGAATTCTACACACAACACCCCATAATAACAATGTGAAAAAAGTTTGCTTGAGGTTTTTGCAAATGCAAAACAAGGGTTTTTGTGGGAGTTTTTTTTCTTGTCGTCTTAGAGAGTCAAGGCTGGGGGGGCTGTCAAGAGGCAGGGCATGTTAAAGCCCAGTGCAGCACTTCTTGTGTGATTTTGTATTGTTTAGGCGAGTACCTATTTTCCTGTATCCATTACTTGACACACATCTGCCTTACTTGGATGGCATGTTCTCTTGTCTTTCTCATGTTGAAGAGTGGCTAAGAGCAATAGGACTCCGTGTCACATCATATTTATACCCCAGGGACACAGGAAGTCATTAATTACTAATTAAAAGTTCCAATTTACTCTGATGATCTTTTAAAACTAAACTAGAAATTACAAAAATGCTTCAATTATTTATTTTATAGGAATTGTTAGGGGTGCCAATAATTATGACACACATGATTTCATGTAAAAAAATTGTATTTCTTAATGTGGGATTTTTTTCCCAATGAGTAAATGTGCTTCAATTAAAGGTTGGATTTTTTCTCTTTTTTGTGTTGTGAGCCTATATTTTTTGGGGAAAAAAAGAATTTATTAGAAGCCAAAGAACACATCTTAACCAGGGTTACCAATAATTGTGGAGGGTGCTGTATATTATCCCCTTTTTTTATGTATTTTTGATGGAGTGTCAGTGCTGAAGGTCTGTGAATCAAATGAGGTTTTTGCTGTACAGCACACTTGTAAATAAACTTGCACCTTTCACCCTTCAGTTTTTTGTCTGTTTCTCTTCTCTCTGCTGATCCTGTTCAGCTCATCAACTATCAGATGTCCAGAGTGAATGCCGGGGCTGCTTTCCCACTACACGGGATATCACTCTGTCTTAGTTGTTTTTCAAATTGTTAAGGTACAACTATCAAGTGTATTCTTTTATTTCATTTTTTTTGTACGTATTGCTATAGATGTTTGTTCTTGCATGTGCGCTTTATATATATCATCCTCACGAATATTTAGGTGGAAGTATTTATTGTGCTGCGGTAAAAGTAGGCAGAATATTAGATGGAAAGAACCAGCAGATATAACATTGTCAGAACAGCGAGTCAATAACGAAAAATGCCTACCTGTCTTTTAACAAAGTGCTAACAGCAACGAGAATCACAGTCAACAAATCGTAGCAAAAGCCTCTCTTACAATGAGACCAAAGTCTGAAGCAAAGCTCCCATTAGCAAGTGTTTGTGTTTATATGTGGAAAACTCAGATGATCAGGAAATGCACGACCTGACCTTTAGGCCATTCAAGCGACTGACGTCACGTGTCGTGCACACCCGGCTATCCTTTCATAGCAACACCCTGACAACCACAAATAAAAGGGGCACCAAATAACTACGGCCATAGGTCAATAATAATAATGCCAACATGGAAAGATGTTAATGGTAATTGGAAGTTTTGTGTGGGGTCAAAATTCAGTATCAGGTTATGTTCAGATTCTGATTCAGTGATGAAAATGTCAAGAAAAGTAGATTTTTAACATCTTGGTTGTGTGTGTGTGTCTGAAAAGGAAAGTTGATTTTTGTGTCCTAAAGTTATAATTTTTGCTTGAGAAATTTTTATGTTTTTTTGTGTTGTGGAGAAATCCCTGAATGACCGCATCCCAGTAATAACAGAACATTTTTCAACATTTTCCGAGATGAGCACCCTGAATGTTGAGACTTGATAACCTCTGGAACAAAAACGACCTGTCGTCTTCAAACAGGTCACATCGTGATAGCCTTTTTATGGCCTCCAGGCCTCTTTTTTTGGTCCTGTACTTATCCCCATGTCCTTCTGACCTGTGTCCAACAACAACTGCCGTACAACTCGTTTAACCTCCTTGGCATTAACCCCTATCTTGGGCTTGAAATTCTATGTGCAAACGGTTAAGCCCGAGCATGTCTCTGATTAGGCTCATATGATCGTTGTAGAGTGTTGAGCCTGAAACCTGAATAACTCTCTGGATAGAATTCTGCTGCCATCTAGTGGATAAAATGGCATCCTAGTTCAAAATAAAGATTTCTACTCGTTCTGCCACTCTATAGTAACTCATTGATATTAATGACTGGGTTGGAGCCCTCAACCAAAAAACACCATGGCTTGTTAACAAAAAAGCTGTAAAGCCAGTTTTAGGACAAGCAGAACCATTAATTGGAATCAAGTGATAATGAGGACAGTGTGAAATTGGTCATCAGACATTGACATTGTACAGAAACTGATGCATACGGCACTGTAAGGCCAAACCGCCATGATATGTCTGGTGAATTTGGTCATGTGAAAGTTGACTGTGGTGTAAGTAGGTGTGTGGCACAAAGGCAAGGGAGATTATGATCTAATGGAGTGACAACTAAGACGTTCGGCCCCATGCACTGTTCACAAAGCAGCAAGTGTCTGGGAATTGTGGAGGTCACTAAGCCTTGTGCTGTGCTAGTCTGCAGTGACACGAGAGGTGCGTCAGTCATGTGGCTTAGGCTTTGACATTCTGCCCTTTCGTGAGCAGCAAGTAATAGGAAAAATACAAGAAGGCTGCACAGAGAAACGTGTGACTACCATCCTCATTGTGACGCCTGGCTGTGCATTGGTGACTGTCTCAAAACCTGTCACATGAAGGACATACTACAGTTGTGCTTGAAAGTTTGTGAACCCTTTAGAATCTTCTATATTTCTACATAAATATGACCTAAAACATCATCAGATTTTCACTCAAGTCCTCAAAGTAGATAAAGAGAAACCAGTTAAACAAATGAGACAAAAATATTATACTTGGTCATTTATTTATTGAGGAAAATGATTGAATATTACATATTTGTGAGTGGCAAAAGTATGTGAAACTTTGCTTTCAGTATCTGGTGTGACCCTCCAGTAACTGCAACTAAATGTTTCCGGTAACTTCTGATCATTCCTGCACACCGGCTTGGAGGAATTTTATCCCATTCCTCCGTACAGAACAGCTTCAACTCTGGGATGTTGGTGGGTTTCCTCCAGAGCTGTGGAGTCGGAGTCGAGGAGTCGGAGACAATTTTGGGTACCCTGAGTCGGAGTCGGCAAAAAGTTAACCGACTCCGACTCCTACTAAATTTAAATGGGAATTAAAAAAGTAAGTTGAAATGTCCCAATTCACAAACAGTCATAATGAACTACTTCTCTGCTGTAAGAAGAAAGCCCAATGCATGCAGTGCATAATGTTACCACAAAACGAACATGTCAAGTAACCATGAAGCATGCTTTTCATTGACTGTATGCGTCACTATATGGGATGTAATGCACAGGTAAGGTGCGGCACCGCTTTCCATTGTGTCGTGTTCCACTGTTACAGGGAACTGTGAATCTAGCCTAAAGCCCCCCATACATTTACAGATGCACTGCCGATTTTTCAGGCCGTTCAACGAGTCATCACGCGTCAAACGCCTGAAAAATCGCTATGCGCTAGTGAAGGGGGCCGAAGGAGCCGAGAACACAGATCTCCCTACCGGTCTCCAGCAGAGGCTCGTCCTGCTGATCAGCTGGCCGGTGAGTGACACAAAGCACTAAACTTCCGGCTGGCTGACAGAGGAGACGGCCACCGCAGCAGACAGAGGCATCACGTTACTTTGCATGGGGGGCGGTGGTCGAGATTTTCGGCAAGCTGGATCTGCCCGCCCATGTGGACACCCGCAATCTGTGGCCGCCAATCAATTGCCGCGATTGTACACGCACATCGGTCGGTGGCAAAATCGGCCACGGATCGCTCGTATTTGGGGGCCTTAACTCTCGCTGATAATTAGGTAAATGTTTTTTGCAGGACTAGAGACACTTGTATAAGTGAAGGGAATAAACTTGAACTTTAAACCTGATTATGGGATTCAAACACGATTCCTGATTTCCCTTGAAGTGCCCCTCCCCCCTGCCCTATCTTCACAAGATAAGAACACAAAGGAAAAAGCAGCAGCTTCTGCCTCTCTCTGCTATAAGAGCTTAGAAGAACTTGGTGGAACAGCTTCCTGCATTTCCATTCAACTGTAAGTGTTCATATTTATTTTAAAACTGCATGGCTCCTTGTCTGTATGAGGGAAGGCTGTGTACACACGTGTCTGGACAAAACTACATGGCTGCTATCTGTAGGTTTGTTAGTGTGCAGGAATGTATAAAAGTTAGTGCAGATTGTTTATATGCTTCTGATTACTAGTATGTGCATAGGACAAATCGTATCTAGGTTTAATGCTGGGCTAGATAGCTTATTTGTATGTATAAAGCCATGTTGTATGTATGTATGTTTGCTTAGAAAAAGACTTTTTATATTTAAAATTGAAGCATATGCCAGTTAGTATAAAATATTTAATATTTTAGTGAAGGAGGCATCCTATTAAGAATGGCAAAAAGACTGTCAACAACGACAAACACAACAAAGTCTGCTGTTTATGAGCACTTTACATTATCAAGTGATGGGAAACAACATGTGTGCCAATGTATTCAAAATGATGATGATGAAAAACAATGTGATGCAAAAATTAGCAGTTTCAGTGGGCCTGATAAAAATGCACCTACAAGAGCATCAAATTTGAAAAGACACAGCGTTTTCATCCCAAAGTATTAGAAGCTGTGAATGAGAAAGATAGCAATGAAACCCACCAACATCTAGTTCTGTGCCAAAAAACGTTCAGAAATCTACTGGAACCCAATCACAAATAAGAAAATTCTTCACATCTGACAAAGTTACCGTAACAATGACACCAGAAAAATCCAAAACCCACATTATTGAAATGGTAGTAAAGAATAGTCTACCACTATCCTTCTGTTCTCACTCAGGCAGCCTTTTTAGGCCTAAATGGAGAAATGGCTAAAAAACTTGGTGTTTGTCTGGAAAGAGAAAATATAAGGAAACTTATAATTGAGGAGGCCAAATGTAAAAAGGAAGAACTACGGAAAGTTCTGAAAGGACGTTTTCTCTTCATTAAAATGGATGCATGCACACGTCACAGGGTCAATTATTTTGGTATTAATGTGAGATGTGAAAATAACAAAACAATAACACAGACCTTGGGATTAAAGGACACCCAGGCACATCACTCAAGTGACTATCTTCAGAAGTTAGTGGAGGGTGTTCTAGAAGATTTTGAAATTAAAAAGGAACAGATTCTTTGTTTTGTGACAGATAATGCTTCTAATATGTTGAGCACAATTGAGAAGATGAACAAAGATGAAGAAAGTGGCACAGAGTTATTAGAGTTAGAGGAAGACTGCTCTGAAAGTATTGGAAAAAATGAAGAGAATACTGACATTGTGGATAACATTGTTGAAGAAGCATTGAAGCTTGCTACTATTCACCATATGAGATGTGCTGTTCATACTCTGCAGCTTGCTATAAGAGATGGACTAAAAGATCGCCATGCAGCTACATTGATTGGGAAATTAAGGCAAGTAGCTATCTCAGCGAGGGCACCAAAAACGGATGCAATTTTGAAGAGACGTGCAGGAAAAGGAGCCATTTTGAATCAGACAACACGCTGGAGAAGCACTTATTTGATGGTGAAGCGTTTGCTTGAACTTAGACTTCCTAGAAGAATTGGATAATGAGAATGTTGCTTTAACTGAAAGCCAGTGGGCACAAATAAAAGAGCTGGAAAACCTTCTTTCGCACCCCTTTACCGTCACCAAGAGGCTGCAATGTGACGATCTAACCCCCGGTAAATTCTTCTTGGAATGGAAGAGCCTGATGTATCGCCTGAACAAAAGTGGAGGGTTAATAGCTGATGGCATTGCATCTTCAGTGATGAAAAGAGAGAGTCTTTTGCTGGACAATGAAATCTTGTTAGCAGCTATTTATGTCGACCCAATAAGCCGAATTTTGTTGAACAGTGACCAGACTGCTACGGCAAAAAAGGCACTCTACGATTTAGCAGTTCGCATGAGGGGATTACTACCTGAAATACCTCCACAGGAGGAAGTTCAAAGCACTAGTGGTAACTCAGGATCATCCTCTTCAAATGAAGAGTTAGACTTTGATTCCTTCTTGGACAAAATGGAAGGAAAAGGAAAGCGACGTTGCATAAGCAATAAAGAACCAGTCAATGTCCAAATAAAGAAATTCCGGCAGGAGTTTTTTAAAGAACTAAAGGAAGTTGAAAAGTATGATCGCTCATCAAAACTTAGTGTTGAAGAAGCCATCCTTGTGTATCCTGAGATCATTGGTGATGTGGCTAGAATTGTAACGGCAATGCCACCCACCCAAGTCAGTGTTGAAAGATTATTTTCAGCTCTGAAAATAATCAAATCAGATTTAAGAGCCTCTATGAAAGAGGATCTGGCGGAAGCAATTCTGTTTCTTAGAACTCTACACTGATTTTAGATTGCATTGAAAGGGAACCCGAGGTCAGAGGAATATGGAGGCTGCCATATTTATTTCCTTTCCTTTAACTATTAACTGTATTCCAAGTTTAATATAGGTTTTCCAGATATTGTTTTTAGTTCACATAGTTAAGCTTTTTTTTTTGTTTTAAAAGTTAAAACTACCAAAGAATGAGGTTTGTATTTTTGAACCAATACATTTCCTGTTCCTGATTTTTATGCCTGCTATTACTATACAGACACTTGTTTTAAAAAAAAAATAAATAAAATAAAATAAGCAAAACCTTGTTTTCATTGTGTTTTATCTTTAATCTGGCATTATAGTAGAGTGTTGGCTTCCTAGCCAGTAGTTCTGTGGTGAAATGACATGTATGTTGCCTTCCTTTCCTTCAATGGATGTAGAAAATACATTAGCGTAGTATATACATACAGAGGAGTCGGAAGATTTAGAAACTGAGGAGTCGGAGTTGGAGCATTTATCTACCGACTCCACAGCCCTGGTTTCCTCACATGATCTGCTCACTTCAGGTCCTTCCACAACATTTCGATTGGATTAAGGTTAGGACTTTGACTTGGCCATTCCAAAACATTCACTTTATTCTTGAACCATTCTTTGGTAGAACGACTTGTGTGCTTAGGGTCATTGTCTTGCTGCATGACCCACCTTCTCTTGAAATTCAGTTCATGGACAGATGTCCTGACATTTTCATTTAGAATTCTCTGCTAAATTCAGAATTCATTGTTCCATCAATGAAGGCAAGCCGTCCTGGCCCAGATGCAGCACAACAGGCCCAAACAATGATACTACCACCACCATGTTTCAGAGATGGGATAAGGTTCTTATGCTGGAATGCAGTGTTTTCCTTTCTCCAAACAGAATGCTTTTGATTTAAACCAAAAACGTCTATTTTGGTCTCATCCGTCCACAAAACATTCTTCCAATAGCCTTCTGGTTTGTCCACGTGATCTTTAGCAAACTGCAGACAAGCAGCAATGGTGTTTTTTTTGGAGAGCAGTGGCTTTCTCCTTGCAACCCTGCCATGCACACCATTGTTGTTCAGTGTTCTCCTGATGGTGGACTCATGAATATGAACATTAGCCAATGTGAGAGAGGTCTTCAGTTGCTTAGAAGTTACCCTGAGGTCCTTTGTGACCTCACTGACTATTACGCGTGTGCCTTGCTCTTGGAGTGATCTTTGTTGGTCGACCACTCCTGGGGAGGGTAACAATGGTCTTGAATTTCCTCCATTTGTGCACAATCTGTCTGTCTGTGGATTGGTGGAGTCCAAACTCTTTAGAGATGGTTTTGTAACCTTTTCCAGCCTAATGAGCATCAACAACTCTTTTTGTGAGGTCCTCAGAAATCTCCTTTGTTCGTGCCATGATACACTTCCACAAACGTGTTGTGAAGAGCAGACTTTGATAGATCCTGTTCTTTAAATACCACAGGGTGCCCACTCACACCTGATTGGCATCCCATTGCCTCGAATTTCACCTTCAAACTAACTGATCATCTGTGAGGTTTACATACAGGTGCTGGTCATAAAATTAGAATATCATGACAAAGTTGATTTATTTCAGTAATTCCATTCAAAACGTGAAACTTGTATATTAGATTCATTCATTACACACTGACTGATGTATTTCAAATGTTTATTTCTTTGAATTTTGATGATTATAACTGACAACTAATGAAAGTCCCAAATTCAGTATCTTGGAAAATTTGAATATCAATTAAGACCAAAGCAAAAAGGATTTTTAGAAATGTTGGCCAACTGAAAGGTATGAACATGAAAAGTATGAGCAGGTACAGCACTCAATATTTAGTTGGGGCTCCTTTGGCCAGGATTACTGCAGCAATGCGGCATGGTGTGGAGTCGATCAGTCTGTGGCACTGCTCAGGTGTTATGAGAGCCCATGTTGCTCTGATAGTGGCCTTCAGCTCTTCTGAATTGTTGGGTCTGGCGTATTGCATCTTCCTCTTCACGATACCCCAGGTCAGGCGAGTTTGCTGGCCAATCAAGAACAGGGATACCATGGTCTTTAAACCAGGTACTGGTAGCTTTGGCACTGTGTGCAGGTGCCAGGTCCTGTTGGAAAATGAAATCTGCATCTCCATAAAGTTCGTCAGCAGCAGGAAGCATGAAGTGCTCTAAAACTTCCTGGTAGATGACTGCATTGACCTTGGACCTCAGAAAACACAATGGACCAACACCAGCAGATGACATGGCACCCCAAACCATCACTGACTGTGGAAACTTTACACTGGATCTCAAGCAACGTGGGTTCTGTGCCTCTCCTCTCTTCCTCCAGACTCTGGGACCTTGATTTCCAAAGGAAATGCAAAATTTACTTTCATCAGAGAACATAACTTTGGACCACTCAGCAGCAGTCCAGTCCTTTTTGTCTTTAGCCTAGTCGAGACGCTTCTGACGCTGTCTCTTGTTCAAGAGTGGCTTTGACACAAGGAATGTGACAGCTGAAACCCATGTCTTGCATACGTCTGTGCCTGGTGGTTCTTGAAGCACTAACTCCAGCTGCAGTCCACTCTTTGTGAATCTCCCCCACAGTTTTGTTTCACAATCCTCTCCAGGGTACAAGTGGTTATCCCTGTTGCTTGTACACTTTTTTCTTCCACATCTTGTCCTTCCTCTTCCTCTCTATTAATGTGCTTGGACACAGAGCTCTGTGAACAGCCAGCCTCTTTAGCGATGACCTTTTGTGTCTTGTCCTTCTTGTGCAAGGTGTCAATGGTTGTCTTTTGGACAACTGTCAAGTCAGCAGTCTTCTCATGATTGTGTTGCCTACAGAACTCGACTGAGAGACCATTTAAAGGCTTTTGAGTTAATTAGCTGATTAGAGTGAGTGTGGCACCAGGTGTCTTCAATATTGAACCTGTTCACAATATTCTAATTTTCTGAGATACTGAATTTGGGACTTTCATTAGTTGTCAGTTATAATCATCAAAATTAAAAGAGAGAAACATTTGAAATACATCAGTCTGTGTGTAATGAATGATTCTAATATACAAGTTTCACTTTTTGAATGGAATTACTAAAATAAATCAACTTTGTCATGATATTCTAATTTTATGACCAGCACCTGTACTTTTGCCACTCACAAATACGTAATATTCAATCATTTTCCTTAATAAATAAATGACCAAGTATAATATTTTTGTCTCATTTGTTTAACTGGTTTCTCTTTATCTACTTTTAGGACTTGTGTGAAAATCTGATGATGTTTTAGGTCATATTTATGCAGAAATCTAGAAAATTCTAAAGGGTTCCCTTTCAACTTTCAAGCACCAGTGTAAACCTGCATCAGTACAGCGGTGGACACTGGACATTTGAACACACAGGTTAACCAGAATCCCAATTAGGTTTAAGCCTTTACTTAGAATTCTGAGCCCTGAGAGACACTCGTGGTGAACACCAAGGCAGTTGATGGTGGTGTCACCATAGGCTTCTTGACAGTGTTCCTGACCAGTTTTCTCTTTGCCTTCTCATCAGTTTTGGAGGGACATCCTGTTCTTGCTAGCATCTCTGTGGTGCCTTGTGTTCTCCACTTGTTGATGATTGTCCTTGCTGTGGTATATATCTAATGGCTTGAATTTCTTTGTGCACCCCTGTCCTCATCGATACCTGTCAACAGTGAGATCCTGTTCATGTTTTGAAAGCTCTTTGCAGACCATGGCTTTTGCAGTAGCATGCCGCCAAGAAAAGTCTGGATAGATAGTCGGATAAGGACAGCTGAGCGTTATGTGGAGGCAGTCAGAGGCGCTTGAACCAATGGCAGGTGTAAACCCACTTCTATTTAACAGGGGATTGAATGTGATTGGTTGATTCTGAAAACATTTTGACGTGATAGGTCTTTAATTTTTTTTTTTTACATCATATACACCTGCCATTTTTATATCCACTCTATTGGTCCTTTATCTAAACCTTTATTGAATTTTACTCTTTTCATGTCCATCAACCTGTTTGTCTTGGTCTTTTTCATGTTGCCTCTTCAAACCTGTCCATCTCACTCTTTTCATTATCTGTTTTCTTTATGATATTTAGCGCCTTTCACGTTTACCTTTCCTCTCTGGCATATAGTGCCTTTCTTACCTGCCTGTTCTTTCTTCTTCAGGCTCACGATGGAAACCAGGGCATCCGCAAGCCCTAAACCCCCAAACACAATCACACCAAGAGTCCCAGGTTCAAATCAAGGATGGTTTATTCACCAATTCCTCCTCAAAGTAAGAAGAGCACACAATATGCAGGTGTTCACTCTCCACAATTCCTCTCTTCTTCTTATCACCCCACTGCCCTCCACCACTCGAGTGTTGCTCTACGTCCTCCCAGCTCCGATTCACCTGGAGTAGGAAGTGCGGTCCCTTTTATAACGGACCCGGGAGTCCTTCCCATGCCAGGGCGATTGCCTAATGGAAGAATGGAAGCACTTCTGGGTCATGCGGAAATTCCATAAATTGGGGAGCGCATCTCCCTACAGCGGCACCCATGGTCCCCAGCAGGGCTCTATTGCTGGACTACATCTCCCAGCATTCCCTGAATGGGCGCCTTCATGGAGGACTGCTGCCATCTTTCTGTTGTCACGGGGATAGAAGGTCTTTCTCTTTCCAGGTCGGGATGCCTGTCTGCCTTCAAGGAGCCTCCCGTCTGGCTAAGGAACCATCCCCTCTTCTGGCTGCAATGCCAGTCCAGCTCAGGTGGTATCTACAGTCTTTATTTCACTGAATGTGTCTTTCATACCAGTTTACCTGTCCATCTCCCTCTGTCTGCCTTTCAAGTCTATCTGCTCTTTCCTCCCTTTGTTTTATCATGTAGTGCAGTGTAGAGCTGCCGCCTTGCAGTAAGGAGGGTTTGTGTCATGGGTCCTCCCTGTGTGGAGTTTGCATGTTCTCCCCGTGTCTGTGTGGGTTTCCTCCCACAGTCCAAAGACATGAAATAGTGCTGTGAGGGATACCAGTTCATACTGAAAACCGTTTTTTATTTTTGTTATGATGTGGATTTTTCTTATATCACAACACCGGTTTAAATAGCCTAAACAACGTTCAGAACGAGGCGCAGTGGGAAACTGTTTAAGGGAGGACCTTTTTCACTGCTACACCGCTAAACACGCATGCAACGGAGTACACCATCTACTCAAAGCACCGTGATGTTCCAACAATGATGGATGGATTAAAAGCCAGAAGTCTGTATGACCATCAACATCAAATGACTCCATGGTGAGAACCCTAACTACAAAGAGGACTGTTTCATTTATGTTAGGTAGAATGTCCAGAGGGGACTGGGTGGTCCCGTGGTCTGGAACCCCTGCAGATTTTATTTTTTTTTTTCTCCAGCCGTCTGGAGTTTTTTTCTGTCCACTCTGGCCATCAGACCTTACTCCTTTTCTATGTTAACTAATGTTGTCTTATTTTAATTTCTTATTTTGTCTTTTATTTTTCTTTTCTTCAGTATGTAAAGTACTTTGAGCTACTTTTGCTATATAAATAAATGTTGTTGTTACACGCGTTAGTGGAGGTATCGAGCGGTGAAAATGGACAGGGAACATTCCGAAACTGAAGCTGTAGCAGACAATAAAGTTGAACATGATGACACACAAGAACTTTTGCTGAAAAAAGGATCCGTGTCTGTTGTCTGGAGATACTTTGGTTTTAAAAGGTCGGATGTGGACCAAACAACTATTTACTGCAAATGTTGTCAACTCAAGCAATTTGCTGCACCACCTTAGCCGCAAACATGCTTTGGAGTGCCATGAATGTGTGGAACTAAGATTGACACCCTGCACATCCTCAGGGAAAACTGAAAAAGCTAGAGGGCACTCAAGTCAGACGTCACTGTAGACGCGTTTGCTAGAGATACGGCCTGCGATTAAATAAAAAAGCAAGTGGTGGATCGCGATAACCAACGCCATTACAATCCATATAGCTAGTGTGTCAGTGCACAGAGACTGGTAACATTAACAGAAAGTGGAGTTGGTTTACAAAAAATATTTACTATTTATTCCTTTTCTAAGAGATGTTCAGTGACAAGCGCCTCTGGATATTTTACTAAGTCTAAATGAAAATATGTTGTCAAAATTATAGTTTAAGTTGTTTGCAAAAAGGTTCTGTATTTTGACATGCAATGTGAGCCTTCTCTTCATTCGTGCCACCCCCTTGAAAACTATCGTTTATGGGACCATGCAAACCTGTATTAATACTTGTGTGCACATTAAAATGTACAATTCTCATGATAGTGGAATAGTGATAGTGATTCTCAGCCAGACTACACCAGTAATTGCAGTGGAAAATGGGATCAACATCCACTCATGCATGGGGAAAAAATACTGTCGAATACCATGAATTTGGTAGAATCTTGAAAAATACCGTGATATAGAATTTTGTTTAGACCGCCCAGCACTAAGATGAAAGTTAGGTGGATTGGTGATCCTAAATTGGCCTGTGTGTGTGTTCACCGTGCGGTGGACTGGCGCCCTGTCCAGGGTTTGTTCCCGTCTTGTGCCCTATACTAGCTGGGATAGACTCCAGCAGACACCCGCGCCACTGTTAAGAACAAAGTGGTTTAGAAAATCTGTTGTTCTGCAGCTCTCAGTTCTCCTAGGACCTTTTGTGTCTTCTGTCCTCCCCTCTTTATCTTACTCTCTGATTTTATAGCGTCTTTCGTATACACCTACAGTGCGTACGGAAAGTATTCAGACCCCCTTCAATTTTTCACTCTTTGTTATAGTGCAGCCATTTGCTAAAATCATTTAAATTAATTTTTTTCCCTCATTAATGTACACACAGCACCCCATGTTGACAGACAAAAAAAAGAATTTTTGAAATTGTTGCAGATTTATTAAAAGAGAAAAACTGAAATATCACCTGGTCCTAAGTATTCAGACCCTTTGCTCAGTATTTAGTAGAAGCCCCCTTTTGAGCTCATACAGCCATGGGTCTTCTTGCAAAAGATGCCACAAGTTTTTCACACCTGGATTTGGGGATCCTCTGCCATTCCTCCTTGCAGATCCTCTCCAGTTCTGTCAGGTTGGATGGTAAACGTTGGTGGACAGCCATTTTTAGGTCTCTCCAGAGATGCTAAATTGGGTTTAAGTCGGGGCTCTGGCTGGGCCATTCAAGAACAGTCACAGAGTTGTAGTGAAGCCACTCCTTCGTTATTTTAGCTGTGTGCTTAGGGTCATTGTCTTGTTGGAAGGGAAACCTTCGGCCCAATCTGAGGTCCTTAGCATTCTGGAGAAGGTTTTTGTCCAGGATATCCCTGTACTTGGCCGCATTCATCTTTCCCTCGATTGCAACCAGTCGTCCTGTCCCTGCAGCTGAAAAACACCCCACATCATGATGCTGCCACCGCCATGCTTCACTGTGGGGACTGTACTGGACAAGTGATGAGCAGTGCCTGGTTGTCTCCACACATACAGCTTAGAATTAAGGCCAAAAAGTTCTATCTTGGTCTTATCAGACCAGAGAATCTTATTTCTCACCATCTCCGAGTCCTTCAGGTGTCTTTTAGCAAACTCCATGCGGGCTGTCATGTGTCTTGCCTCTCCTCATTGTGTGGAGACAACCAGGCACGGCTCATAACTTGCCCAGTACAGTCCCCACAGTGAAGCATGCGGTGACGACTGGTTGCAATCGAGGGAAAAATGAATGCGGCTAAGTACAGGGATATACTGGACAAAAACCTTCTCCAGAGTGCTAAGGACCTCAGACTGGGCCGAAGGTTTACCTTCCAACAAGACAATGACCCTAAGCACACAGCTAAAATAACGAAGGAGTGGCTTCACAACAACTCTGTGACTGTTCTTGAATGGCCTAGCCAGAGCCCCGACTTAAACCCAATTGAGCATCTCTGGAGAGACCTAAAAATGGCTGTCCACCAACGTTTACCATCCAACCTGACAGAACTGGAGAGGATCTTGAAGGAGGAATGGCAGAGGATCCCCAAATCCAGGTGTGAAAAACTTGTGGCATCTTTCCCAAGAAGACTCCTGGCTGTATGAGTTCAAAAGGGTTCTTCTACTGAATTCTTTGGACCATGTGATATTTCAGTTTTTCTTTTTTAATAAATCTACAACAATTTCAAAAATTCATTTTTTGTCTATCATATGTGCTGTGTGTACATTAATGAGGGAAAAAATTAATTTAAATGATTTTAGCAAATGGCTGCAATGTAACAGAGTGAAAAATTGAAGAGGGTCTGAATACTTTCCGTGCCCACTGTATCTTTTCTTCCTCAGTCTTTATTTCACGTGTGACCTTTCGTATCTTTGTCCTCATTTTTTTATTTCAGCCTTTAACATATATAGTGTCTTTCACTTGTACTGTATCTGCTGTTCTTCAGTCTTGATTTCACATGTCACCTTTCAGATCTGTCCACACCTTTTGTGTGCCTTTGTTGTCTCCTCTTTGTCTTGTATGCACCTGTATATTCATATCCACCTGTCTTTTTTTCATCAGTCTTTGTTTCATATCTTTGTCCTGTTTTTATTTTAGTCTTTAACATATAGTGCCTCTCATACGTGTCTGTTCTTTCTTCCCCAGCCTTTATTTCATAAATAGCATGTCTTCCTTTGCCATCTCAGTCATCTTTTCCAGTTATCGCTGCGCCTTTTCATGTCTCCCTGATGTTTATGCGTCACCCAGTCTCAAAATGGAGCGGTGCTTGTTGCAGGTACTGGAAGATGTGCAGCCCAGCCCAACAGAGGAAGTGTGGTGTCAAAGACACCATTCATAACGGCCATTGTTTCAGTGGCATCTATTGTGTTGTTGAGTTCCTGTTGGCTCTCTACTTTTGTCGGCTTACTGGAAGTGCACACGTCCCAGGAGCAGCAGGCTCCAAAGGCGGTTTGTCGGCTTCCATGTCTCTGAAGCGGCATGTGGTGTTCCCCGGGCTCCTCTTTCTTTTTAAATCCTGCTTGTAATGAACTCTCTAGATGGGTAATAGAAGTGGCAGCTATCAGATATTCTTGGTAAGTGTGTGTTGTCGGGGTTCATAAGCAGTTTGAGGAAGGCAAGTTAACAAGAAATTAGGACGGGCAAATGATGAAATGCAGCTTTGAGAGCCGTGTGGGGACGTTTCGCGTTGATTTTATTTTAATAGCCAGGCAGCACTGCAGAGGTGTTGATCTTGACAGCTCTGGTTCATTTCTAAATGTCAGGCGTGCAGAGATATTTACTGGAGTGCTGGCTGCGGTTTTTTTACTTGGCTGTCTTGTCAGAATGTTGAAGATCTACTTTTATTGATCTGTCTTTTCAAAAAGGGGCCGTGTGTTTGAATAAAGATTCATTCTTCTAGAACACCCTTCATGACAAGTGTGATCAAAGGCACAAAGGACGGCAGGAACAAGGAAGTGACGCCTCGCACGTCAAGGCAGCAGTGAGGCATGAGGGCGGCGGGCAGGGAAGAGGAGTGGGAGTAGGGGGGTTCGGAGCGAACGTTTCAATGTATTTCAGATATGCTGCTCAGAAAAATGAAAGGAACCCTTTTGAATTTGAGTAAAGCATCAAGTCAGTGACTCTTGGGGGCTATTGATGTGGTCCGTGAAGTAGTAGAGGGGCTTGTTCATCAGTTTCAGGTACACTTGGGTGGGGTCAACAAAGAGAAGACCCCCAAAACAGGAATGAATGGTTTAACAGGTGGAGGGAGGCCAGTGACATTTTTCCCTCCTCATCAGTGTCACTACTGGTAGCATGAGGCCATACCTGGACCCTACAGAGGTGGCACAGGTAGGATGGCACATCAATACCATGTGTCATTGCCAGAAGGTTTGCTGTGTCTCCCAGCACAGTCTCAAGGGCATGGAGGAGATTCAGGAGACAGGCAGGCAGTGACTCTAGGAGAGCTGGACAGGGCCCCTCGTAGAAGGTCCTTAACCCATCAGCAGGACCCACCAGTATCTGTTCATTTGGGCAAAGAGGAATAGGATGAGCACTGGCAGAGCCTACAAGATGACCTCCAGCAGGCAGGCAGGCAGGCCACTGGTGTGAATGTCTCTGACATCTCAGACAATCAGAAACAGGGCCCGACGTCCTCTACTGGGCACCATGGAGTTCGATTGGCATTTGCCATAGAATACCAGAATTGGCAGGTCCACCACTGGCGCCCTTTGCTTTTCACCCTAAGCACATGTGACAGACGTGAAAGGGTCTGGAGAAGCCATGGAGAACGTTATGCTGCCTGTAACATCGTTCAGCATGACTGGTTTCGTGGGGGATCAGTGATGGTCAGTCTGGGGAGGCATATCCATGGAGGTACACACAGACCTCTACAGGCTAGACAACGGTGGGCACCTTGACTGCCATTACGTATCGGGATGAAATCCTTGAACCCATTGTCACACCCTATGCTGGTGCAGTGGCTCCTGGGTTCTTCCTGGTACACGACAATGCCCGACTCATCATATGGCGAGAGGATGAAGGAATTGATCCCATTGACTGGCCCCACGCTCACTCGCCTGACCTCAATCCAATAGAACACCTCTGGGTGGGACATTATGTTTCGGTCCATCCAACGCCTCAGACTGTCCAGGAGCTCAGTGATGCCCTGGTCCAGATCTGGGAGGAGATCCTCCAGGACACCATCTCTCATCTCATTAGGACGTGGTCAGGCATGGAGGGGGGCATACAAACTACTGAGGACAATTTGGAGTTACTGCAATGAAATTGTGGCAAAATGGACTTGCCTGCTGCATCATTTTGTTCCCTTTGGTTTTCGGGGTGTCATTGAATTCCGACTTCTGTAGGTTGATCCTTTTCATTTCCACCCTCTCGTTCCTCACACATCACCGTATCAGTCCATAGCAGCAGAGGTAGCCAGCAGGAGTTTTTTCACCATTGAGATCTGATGTGTCTTCATAGTTCCTTAAATTTTTTTGAGCAGTTCATATTAGTGAAAATAAATTCTTATTTAAAGGTACAGACTGACATAACATTTGTAAGTTGCCTCACAGTCAATTTTTTTATTAAATTATGTAATATTGCACTGTTTTACAAATCTGTTTTTCTCACATCCCTTCCAAAATCGGCCTTTTTGTAATTTTAAATGGCTAGCTGGTATCGTCACAAGTAAAACTCACCATCTTCTTGGTTTTTAAACACAGCTCTAGGTTTGTAGGGTATACTGGACAATCCAAAATTAAAAACGATGCAGTTATCAGCATTTTAGTATTTAGTGCAAGTAAACATCTGACATAAATCTCTGAATAAAAGTGTTAAAAACCAAAGGCACCCATGATATGAAGAAGTGGCTCATTGTTTTGATGTGGACTTTTAAAAATCTCAGCTTTACAAACTCCGTTATTTTAATACTCCCCTCCGATAGTAAAATGATCTCCAAGGGTGACTTGCCAGGTTCACGTTGGTCGTTGGCTTAACCCTAGGAGCTCGGTGTACTTAGTGCTCATTTGTGAAACGTCTCAGTGGGGCCTCCTGTCTTAAGGACATTGACCAGGCCAGGCCCGTTACCTTGGTGGCACCGCTGAGCTTTTAACTCCTACGAAGAGCTGAAGCTTCTGTCAAGTTTGTGACTGTTGTGATGTACCCGTAAAAAACAAGTGTTATCATTTTTCACATCTAACACAAGTGTGAAGACAGGAAAGGGTTGTGTGCGTCCAACCAAGTAATTGCTTGAACAGGTGTCTGAAACTTTTCTTTTTTTTTTATTCTTGTGCAGGTGGACCAAGAAACCGGAAGAATTCAAAATGCTGATAAAATCCTTGAAGAGATGGCAACACAGAATGAAGAGCTGCAAGACTTCTTCAAAGAAGTCACAAAGTAAGGTCCGGGTAAACGGTAAAGAGAGTCCTTGTTGTGTTAAATTGATGTGATCTTCCCCTGAACTCCGCTCTGCATCTGCCAATTGTCCCCATGTGTGAACACGTGCCCTGTGAGGAACTGGCATCCCCACTGAGTATGTGAGAACGGAAAAAAAAGGATGAATGGCATTGGATTGTGTGGCTGCATCCCATTACAGTTTTCATTCCAGTTAGGAAAAGAAGTGTGACAACCAGCATGGGGCTAAAGGTGACAAGTTGTGAAAGCAGCTTCTGTAGGGACAAGGGGCTGAAGTGCCACACATTTGATGTCTTGTGTTTTGAGCTTCTCTGTTAGTGTCAAATAATTTAGTGAGTAATCTTTATTCTTTGCCTTGCCTTTAAACAGCATAAATCTTAATCCTTTTATCACCTTTAGGTTGAGATCCCAGTACCCACATGATGACATGTCCACTAACCCTGGCTACATCCTAAGTCCCGTGATGCTTGAGAGAGATTTGAAAGGAGAGAGCAGCAGTGTCAAGGTTTCCATAGAGACAGGAGGCTCCCAGCAGCCCATCACGTTCACCTGTGACGGTACGTTCTGTATTGAGTATTTGCCCCTATTTTATGTATTTGTCTCACAACAGTGGGTTCAAATCATCAAACAAAATGTAGTCTGCTATATAATAAAACACTACTGTGTGTGTATGGGCCCAGTCTCTCAGAGTGATCTGATTGGTCAGATGGCCTTTCACATGATTGGTCAGTTTGACTTTGGTGATGCAATCAAAAGTGTGAGACACACAAGGAGGAGTTAAAGCCTAGGAGGTACCCTGAGAGTTGCCTTCAAAGATGGGAAGTATAAAAGCAAACAGGAGGCAAACAAAGCACCTTGAAATGACAGGGAGAAGTGACGCTCAAGAGAGAAGGCGTTGGTTCTAGTGAGGTTCAGACTCGCAAGGATATGAAGGAAAGGTGCTGAAGGAATTCGCAGGGCAAGAGAGGTCACATAACATATTACATTCCTTGGCCCTTACTAGATAAAGGGAACCACAGCAAACACGTGAAACCCGAAATACATAGATTTGTTTAAAGAGACAGGAAACAAATTGTTTTGAACATTAGAATTGTACAAAGTATACACTGGTAAGTAGCTGATCAGTCTTAGTCATTGAAGTATTAACAGAGATGCATCATTGCTTCCTGTCGTGCTATATGGTTGTGAGACATGGACGCTTTTGGTACCGTGTCTCTCTGGAAAATCCTTGGGTACCGTTGGTTTGACTTTGTGTTGCTCTAGGAGTCCCGAGTGAGGCACATTACCTGCATTGTGAGGGAGCGTCAGTTACTGCACTACGGCCATGTGGCACGTTTCCCAGAGGGTGATCCGGCTTGTAGGATCTTCATTGTTGGGAACCCGAGTGGCTGGACCAGGTCAAAGGGTCGCCCACATAACACCTGGCTGCGGCAGATAGAGGGTCATTTCTGGATGGTGGGACTGGACCGCGTATCTGCCTAGGGGGTTGCCAACTGGGATCACGAGCCATTTTGTAGTGTGGTGGGTGTGGCAACGCGCTGTACAAGTGCATGCTCCCCCACTTGATTTGACTTGATCATTGGTTCAGATATGGTGCACGTTGTAAGTTACTGTGTCCCGGGACAGCTGGATCAACTCACTTTGATTTGACACTTAAAAAGCTTGTCACAGCTGTTGCCTCTTTTTTGTTGCGCTTCTCCTCATTCTCTTCATTTTCCTTCTTCAAAGGGTCGCAAGTCTTGTAACTGCGTGACTCCTTTAAGGTTCTTATTGCTGTTTTATGCTCAGACTGCTGTGCAGCTGCTCTTTGAATGTTTGTCTCTCTGACGAAGAGGGCAAATGTCCAACTAGTGAGCTATTAACATGTTTGTCTTCAAGTAAAGATGAGAAAGTCTGCCTTTAGGTTTTGAGGCTTCAAAGCTTACCTGGTGTGTAGATTTTCCACCTCCCAGCACTTGGACAGTGATTCAGTTCCTGAATTAGATGTTAAAGGGTTCCATCCACAGGTTGTTAGGAGACTTGCACACTGTGAATTGCCTTTGTGGCTGAATGTATCATCCAGTGGACTAAGGACTCATGTGACCCTGATTAAGCAGTCCTAAGTACAGTGATGGCGAGCAGCGACGCTCATTTTTGTGTGTCTGTAGAAAAGAGACTTGAGTGCGACTGTCATCATCTGCAGCTTTGGCTGTTAGTGCAGAGGCTGTTTGAAGTGTCAGTGTCCAATGTAATATCTTATGACCCTTCATTTACAGTGCCTTGCAAAAGTATTCACCCCTCGGTGTTTGTCCTGTTTTGTTACATCACAGTCTGGAATTAAAGTGGATTTCCATTTAGATTCTATGTAATGAACATAACAATATAGTCCAAACTGTTGAAGTGAAATAGAAAATAAAATACCTTATGTATTATAAAAAAAAACAAGTAAATCCAGAAATGTTGGGAGTGCACATGTATCCATCCCCTTTTCTGTGAAACCCCTCAATAAGATATGGTCCAACCAGTTAACTTCAGAAGTCACAACAATAGTTGACAAGGATCTTCCTGTGTGCAGTCAAAGTGTCACGTGATTTTTGTATAAACAGACCTGTTCTGAAAGGCCTCTGACTCTGCAACTCCACTAAGCCAGCAACATGAAGACCAAGGAGCACTCCAGACAGGACTGAGATGATGATGTGGAGAAGCAGAAATTACGGTTGGGTTACAAAAAAAATATATATATCCTACGGAGCACCATTTAAACCCATTGTAACAAAATGAAAGAATGTGGCACCACTACAAACTTGACAAGAGAATGCTGCCCACCAAAACTCGCAGACCAGTCAAGGAGGGCATTGGAGGTTCAATGAAGACACCAAGGATAACACTAAAGGAGCTGCAAAGATCCCCAGCGGAGAACCACTTTAGGCCATTCAAACCACCGAGTGTTGTGGGACTTTAGGGAAGAGTGGCTAGATGAAATCCATTGCTTGAAGACAAAAAATAAGAAAACACGTTTGGAGCAGCAGCACATGGTGGTCTCCCCAGACACATGGAAGAAGGTTCTCTGGTCAGATGAGACTAAAATTGAACTTTTTGGCCATCGTGGAAAATACCCTGTGTTGTGCAAACCCAACACTTCCTATCACCCTGAGACCACCATTCCAACAGTGAAGTATGGAGGTGGCAGCATTGTGTTGTGGGGGACAGAAAAACTGGTCAGGAGTGAAGGAAAGACGGGCGGAACTAAATACGGGGCAATTCTTGAGGACGGCCTGTATCAGTCTGACAGAGATTTGAGATTGGAACAAAGGTTCACCTTCCAGCAGGAGAATGAATGACCCTAAACAGACTGCTAAAGTGACACTAGAGTACTTTAAAGGGACACATTGAAATGTCTTGGAATGGCTTCATCAAATCCCAGACCTCCATCCAGTGGGAAAACTGTCACATGACTTGAAGATTGCTGGAAACCAGCATAAGCCATAGAACCTGAAGGAGCTGGAGCAGATTGACTTTAAAAATGGGCAAAAATCCTAATGGCCAAATGTGCCAAGCTAGTAGAGGCCTTCAACAAGTGACGTGCAGCTGGAATTGCAGCAAAATGGGGCTCTTCAAAGTACAGACTGGAGGAAGGTGAATACCTATACTCGCTCAGGATTCGTTTTTGGTCCTAATTACTGTTTGTGTTACATTAAAAATATTATTCACCTTCAAAGTGATAGGCATATTGTGTAAATCAAATGGTGCTAACCCAACAAGTCAAGTCAAGTCAAGTTGGGGAGCATGCACTGGTGTTGCCGCACCCACTACACGATGAAACAACTCATGATCCCGTTTGGCAACACCCCAGGCAGACATGGTCCAGTCCCACCCTCCAGAAATATCCCTCTATCTGCCGCAGCCAGGGGTTATGTGGGCGAACCCCTTGTCCTGGTCCAGCCACTTGGGTCCCCAACCATGAGGATCTTATGGATCACCCTCTGGGAATCGCGCCACATGGCCATAGTGCCGTAACTGACGCTCCCTCACAATGCAGGTCATGTGCCTCATTTGGGACTCCATGAGCAACACAAAGTCAAACCAACAGTACCCAAGGATGTTTCGGAGAGACACAGTGCCAAAGGAGTCCAGTCTTCGTCTCAGGTCACTGGATAGTGTCCATGTCTCACAAACAGGGAGCATCAGGACTCTAAAGACTTGGACCTTCGTCCTTTTGCATAGATATTGGGAGGGCCACACACCCCTTTCCAGCGACTTCATGCTCTCCCAGTCCGTCTACTGACTTCATAGGAAGAGTCACCAGAGACATTAACTTTCACTGCCAAGGTAAGTAAATCCTAACCCAACCACATAAAAGAATCCATTTTAATTTCTGGTTGTCATGCGACAAAACAGAACAAACACCAAGGGAAGTGAATACTTTTGCAAGGCACACTATACATTGCAAATGTTCTACATAAACTATTACTTGTATATCCTTTTTCCTGGCTCCTCTTTTACGACCAATGTTCTTTTAAAATTTTTATTTTAATGTCCATTCATTTCTTTATCCTTAAAGTTTTATTCTTATGGCTGTCAAATTGAATCTTACTATTTGAATATAATTCAAATGTATTAAAACTTTTCTCAGAAGGCAAAAACTGATGTTCAGGTATAAAAGAACGGTAGTTTGCTTTACCCCACTCCAATGCTGGCAACGTGACACTCACTCATTCTGTATCAGGGGTACTCGGCTCTGGTCCTGGAGGCCCCTCAGTGTCTGCAGGTTTTCATTCCAACCATTTTGGTCTTTTGAAGCCTGGACCTAGAAGATAATGAAACTTGGTTTTTAATTCTGTATTACTTGCTAATGCCTTCATTTTTCCAAAACAAATCTTTATCACCTTGTAGAAGTTTCACTTTTTGAAAACCTTCTATGTATGTGTGGTGGTCCTGAACAGATTGGTAGCTCTTGGTCCTTCCCTTGTCTCTCATTTATACATCTCATAATGCGAGTACACAGGTTTAAAGCTGGTGGCTCCTTTGTCATTTGCAACTCATTATTAACTGATGGTTGGGTAAGAAAACGGGGACAATTCCAACCCAAATGCTGAATTGTAACAAGCAAGTTAACTAAGACTAAGCCCAAAAAACACACTACTTTAGTGGGAAATAAACAGGTTCTAGCTAAAAATTTGGTTAAAGCAAAAACCTGCAGCCACTGTGGACCTCTAGGACTGGAATTGAGTAATCCTGACATATAAGGTATTGCTGTTTTTAATTGTGACCTGTAAGGTGTGTCTCACATTCCAAGCCCCAACTGACCGTGATGCCAGTCCTGGGTTTTATTTTGAAGAAGTACCTCAAAAGCAGGTTTCTTTTCTTCCATAATAGCACATGCACAATTCTTTCTCTTCCTTTCCTGACTTCATCTTCCCTGAGAAAGCCGTCGAGGCCGGACCTGAGAGCACCCAGGAAAGAAAGCACTTCCAGGGAAGCCTGAACCTCCATTAAACAGGGTTAACCTTCTCTCAGTAACAGCAGCCAGTGGCAGCACACACAGACCCTCCAACAGAACTATGACTCCCATGCAATCCTGAGGGTGTCCAAACCAAAGCCATACCAGAAGGACATTTCACCTAGCCAGTGATCTGGTCTTCCTATGTCCATTTGTTATCTCTGCTTCCCAACTGAGGTTGGAAACTGCGCCCATCTGTCTATGTTGTCTCTCCATAGTGACTTCCTAACTGGGACAGTGAGCAGCAGGCATTATAGTCAGGACGCCTATCCATCTTTGGGTTTGGTTTTCTTTTTTATTTAGCAATGCTTAGTTTTGAAAAGCACTGTACAATGGCATGCTACTTAAACAATATTTAATAATATAGCAGATACAACTATTTACTTTACACTGAAAACAATGGAAAAGTATAAATACAAAAGAGGAAAAACGGGGGAATCCTGTGGGGGGTGCTCTGGGAGTATGGTGTACCGGACCCCCTGATAAGGGCTGTTCGGTCCCTGTACAACCGGTGTGAGAGCTTGGTCCGCATTGCCGGCAGTAAGTCGAGCCCGTTTCCAGTGAGAGTTGGACTCCGCCAGGGCTGCCCTTTGTCACCGATTCTGTTCATAACTTTTATTGACATAATTTCTAGGCGCAGCCAGGGTGTTGAAGGGGTCCGGTTTGGTGGACTCAGGATTGGGTCACTGCTTTTTGAAGATGATGTTGTCCTGTTTGCTTCATCAGGCCGTGATCTTCAGCTGTCTCTGGATCGGTTCGCAGCTGAGTGTGAAGCGGCTGGGATGAGAATCAGCACCTCCAAATACGAGAGCATGGTCCTCAGCCGGAAAAGGGTGGAGTGCCCTCTCAGGGTTGGGGGAGAGATCCTGCCCCAAGTGGAGGAGGTCAAGTATCTCGGGGTCTTGTTCACAAGTGAGGGAAGAATGGAGTGTGAGATTGACAGGCAGATCGGTGCGGCATCCGCAGTGATGCGGGCTCTGCATCGGTCTGTCGTGGTGAAAAAGGAGCTGAGCCGTAAGGCAAAGCTCTCAATTTACCAGTCGATCTACGCTCCTACCCTCACCTATGGTCATGAGCTGTGGGTAGTGACCGAAAGAACGAGATCGCGAATACAAGCGGCTGAAATGAGTTTCCTCCGCAGGGTGTCTGGGCTTTCCCTTAAAAATCTGGTGAGGAGCTCAGAGTAGAGCCGCTGCTCCACCGCATCGAGAGGAGTCAGATGAGGTGGCTCGGGCATCTGATCAGGATGCCTCCTGGACGCCTCCCTGGTGAGGTGTTCCAGGTACGTCCAACCGGGAGGAGGCCCCGGGGAAGACCCAGGACACGCTGGAGGGACTATGTCTCCCGGCTGGCCTGGGAACGCCTTGGGATTCTCCCGGAAGAGCTGGAAGAAGTGGCCGGGGAGAGGGAAGTCTGGGCCTCTCTGCTTAAGCTGCTGCCCCCGCGACCTGACCTCGGATAAGCGGAAGTGGATGGATGGATGGAGAAACAAAAAGCAAAACAAGATTTGTTCACCAAACTAACCTAAACTTTGTTGTCTAACCACTAAGATGGCCTCCTGACCTAGTATAGAAAAGCCATTCATCCCTGCCAGGATGCCATTCCACCCATGCCTTTCCAGCACATCAGATGCCCCTTTGCACATCATCCTCTGGTTCTGTTTGGCCTGAGCCTATTCATGTTTTTGAATGCTTAGCTGTTACCATCACAAGTAAAATGGACAGCCTTCTGCTTCTTAAACGCAAAGCCCCTTTTTTCTTTCCCACTGCTGTGTTGTTCAGTCTGCAGTTGTTCAAAGAACACAATTTAAAACATTTGTCCAACATGCACTTTCAGCTCAGGCTCCCTCTCTCTGACACCCTAAGGCTATCGCTTTGGTCCTGATCCTGTTCATTCTTAAAC